>NW_010518291.1:0-2157 GCF_000687285.1 Phaethon lepturus | reverse complement strand
CTGCCCGCCCGGCCCTGCCCCTTCCCACCTCTGCAGCAGCTCCCGGGCACAACCAGAGCCGGCTCCGGAGCATCGCTGGGCAGGGAGCTCGGCGCCAGCGAAAGGGCCCTTCCCCGGGGTGGGAAGCCCCCAGAACCCACGGAGGAGGAGGAGGAGGAGGGCAGCGGGTCGAGACGGCAGCACCGTTGTGCCGCTGGGCTCCGCCGGTGAGGGCAGCGCTTGTGTTCCCCCTCATGCCCCAATATCTCCTCTGGTTTCTGACAGAACTGCTCTTTTCTCATCCCCCGTCTTTCCCTTTTTTGCTCTTTCTCCCTCGCTCCTTCTCCTCGTACCTCTCTCATCCCAGGTTTCAAAGACCCCCCGCTCCATCCCCTGCAGGGACCTGCTGCCATCTGCGGTTTTCTTTCCCTTTCTTGTTTTTGGGTTTTTTTTTTTAAAGTTTCCCCCCATCTTTGTCTTAACGAGCCAGGTTAAATATTCCATAATCAGTGTAATAATACACCTGGACTCGTTCGCGAGATATCTGCTTTTTGTACTGCGACAGGACATTAATAGTAATTATTCTGCTTTGTAATTGGAGCTTTAAATACTAATTCAAACAGCCAGAGGAAAACCAATTAGTGCTAATTTATCTCTATGTGTTTTGGAGAGCCTGTGTCTGTCATACTGTGAAGAAATAGGTTGGTAATTAGTACAGTTGGGTGGTAGATAGAAGTAATTATCAGATTCTTTCATGTTCTTTAAAGGAAAAAAAAAAATCTAAAGGCTGCATGACTCTCCCTTTCCAAGGAAGTTTGCACCTCGAAGGAAGGCAGTGCATGGTCCCAGCCAGCGCCGGGCTCTCCTGCTCCGCGCGAGGCTCCTGGCCGGATCTCGTGGGCACCTTGTGCCGTACGAAGCGATGACTGATGCCCGGGACAGGATGCTCTGGGGACGGCCAGAGCATCCGAGGCCTCGCGCGCCGCGTTGAGCTCGGGCAGGGCGTCCTCGGAGGCGGCGAGCGGGACGGGCGCTGCAGGCGACGGCGGGGAACGCCGGTGACAAAGGTGTCGGTCGCCAGGAGGAGCTGCGCCTTTGGGTACGGCCCGAGGAAGGCTCCCCTGCGTGACGGGCGTTGCCCTGGGTCGTTGAGCCCTGCGCGGTGCGCTTGGACCGTGCCCTGCTCATCTGGGCTGTTCCGTGTGTGTTTGAGCCGTACCCTGTGCCTTTGCGTCCAAACCTGTGCATTCAAATCCTGCCCTATGCCTTTGAGCCCTACCCTACGCATTTGAGCCCTACCCTATGCATTTGAGCCCTACCCCATGCATTTGAACCCTACCCCACACATTTGAGCCATACCCTACGCGTTTGAGCCCTACCCTATGCATTTGAGCCCTACCCCATGCGTTTGAGCCCTACTCCATGCATTTGAGCCATACCCTACGCGTTTGAGCCCTACGCCATGCGTTTGAGCCCTACTCTATGCGTTTGAGCCATACCCTATGCATTTGAGCCCTACCCTATGCATTTGAGCCCTACCCCATGCATTTGAACCCTACCCCACACATTTGAGCCATACTTTGTGTGTTTGAGCTATACCCCCACGCCTATGAATCCCACCCTATGCGTTTGAACTGCACCTTACACGTTTGAGCTGTAACCCTTGTTTATGACTCCTGCCCTATGCATTTGAGCCATACCTTGACATTTGAGCCATACTTTGTGTGTTTGAGCCGTAGCATTTGAGCCGTACTCATGTTTATGGATCCTGTGCTGTGCGTTTGAGGCATACCCTACGCGTTTGAGCCCTACTCCATGCATTTGAGCCCCACCCTATGCATTTAAGCCCTACCCCATGCGTTTGAGCCCTACTCTATGCGTTTGAGCCATACCTTATGCATTCGAGCCCTACCCTATGCATTTGAGCTGCGCCTTGTGCATTTGAGCCCTACTTTGTGTGTTTGAGCCGTAGCATTTGAGCCGTACTCATGTTTATGGATCCTGTGCTGTGCGTTTGAGGCATACCCTACGCGTTTGAGCCCTACTCCATGCATTTGAGCCCCACCCTATGCATTTAAGCCCTACCCCATGTGTTTGAGCCTTACCCCACACATTTGAGCCCTACCCCATGCGTTTGAGCCATACCTTATGCATTCGAGCCCTACCCTATGCATTTGA
>NW_010518290.1:5760-8788 GCF_000687285.1 Phaethon lepturus | reverse complement strand
TAATTGATATATATTTATAATTAATTTATATCTCTCTTTCTTTCTATGCTACAGATATACAAAGACAGAGAGAAAGAAAAAGGGGACTTTGAATATAAATGTGTATTACCGACAAAGCATTTGTATAAAAATTCGTATGTATATAGTCTGATTTTGCAATATTCTGAATGCATTCTCTCCTTTCAAAGTATTTATAAATACACAGCTTTTGAGAAAAGACAAATATTTTGTAATAACAATAAGAAGATCTAGCATCTGCCCCAGAGAGTTTGTGACATCTTTTCACAGATGTTGCTATTAAGGGGAATCACAGTAACAGCATAACTGGATACGGATATATAGAAAAAAACAAAGGAAATAATTGAGCAGCATCTAGAAAATAATATCCCATAACCCAGCATTGAAAAAGAAGAGAGTCCCAAAAAAGACTCCGTTTACCTGCTTACCAGCTGTGGATCTACAAACCAGTCCATAAGATTGTATTTCAGCGTCTGTTGGTTGACTATAGAACAAGCAGCACAACAAGGTGCAACAGGTTTTTTAAAATAAAAGGTGTTCAGCCCCCTGGAAAGAAAAGCCACAGCTGACACATACTGAACATGAACAGAACTAAAGACCCTTAAATGCACTCAGTTACCTAATGTCACATTTTATCTGTAACAGAAATAATTAGTTTGGACTTTCTGCTAGCATTTGATTAATAAACAGAAAATCCTAGCACTGTTAAACTTCCTTGATGTTGATCTTAGAATCATATAATCATAGAATAGTTTGGGTGGGAAGGCATCTTTAAAGGTCATTTAGTCCAACTCGCCCGCAATGAGCAAGGACATCTTCCACTAGAGCAGGTTACTCAGAGCCCCATCCAACCTGACCTAGAATCTTTCCAGGGATGGGGCATCTACCACCTCTCTGGGCAACCTGTGACAGTGTTTCACCACCCTCATTGTCAACATTTGTTCCTTAGATCTAGTCTAAATCTACCCTCTTTTCATTTAAAACCATTACCCCTTGTCCTATTGCAACAGGCCCCACTAAAAAGTCTGTCCTCAACTTTCCTATAAGCCCCCTTTAAGTACTGGAAGGCTGCAATAAGGTCTCTCTGGAGCTTTCTCTTCTCCAGGATGAACAACCCCAACTCTCTCAGCCTGTCCTCACAGGAGAGGTGTTCCATGATCGCTCTGATCATTTTAGTGGTCCTCCTCTGGACCTGCTTGAACAAGTCCATGTCTTTCCCGTGCTGAGGGCTCCAGAGCTGGGCACAGTACTGCGGGTGGGGTCTCACCAGAGTGGCATAGAGGGGCAGAATCCCCTCCCTCGACCTGCTGGCCACACTTCTTTTGATGCAGCCCAGGATATGGTTGGCCTTCTGGGCTGTAAGGGCACACTGCCAGCTCATGTCCAGCTTTTCATTCACCAGTACCTCCAAGTCCTTCTTGGCAGGGCTGCTCTCAATCCCTTCATCCCCAGCCTGCACTGGTACTGGGTGTTACCCCGACCCATGTGCAGGACCTTGCACTTGGCTTTGTTGAACCTCATGAGGTTCACACGGTCCCATTCCTTGAGCTTGTCCAGGTCCCTCTGGGTGGCATCCTATTCCTCAGGCGTGTCAACCACATCACTCAGCTTGGTGTCGCCTGCAAACTTGCTGAGCGTGTACTCAATCCCACTGTCTATGTCATTGATGAAGATGTTAAAGAGTACTGGTCCCAATATGAACCCCTGAGGGACATCACTCGTCACCGACCTCCATCTGGACATTGATCCATTGACCACTACCCTCTGACCCACTTGTCACTGATCTCTATCTGGACATTCAGCCATTGGCCACTCTCTGGGTGCCACTATCCAAGCAATTCATGACTACCAGGACTTTTCAAACACATGGAGACTCACTTGGCAACTGCATCGGCCAATTCCCTCAGGACTCTGGGATGTGTCTCGTCAGATCATACAGGCTTATGTATGTACATATATGTAGATATAAAGCACTGTTTGAAATAAAGGCAACCATCCCTTCTGCCAAGAAATCTCTAAGTGATTTACTAGTAGTAATAATTCTATGAATCATTTAGTGCTTTCCATCATCCAAATCACATTAACTCACTGTTACGAAAACTCTCCTGAGGTAAATAAACATTTCAGTCAATGTTGCCACAAGATTATACAAATAAAACGCACATAGGAAATTGCTTTAGAAACTGTGGGTCCTGATACTACCCTCTGTCTTTCTGCTGCAGTGGTGAATTCTCTGGATATGTTTTTCCTTGCTTACTGACATAGGAACATTAACTGACTTCTGGCATCATTCATAATGGATAAGGACAAGTATATACATAAAGAAAAGTGAGTTGTCATTAAAAAAACATTTAATATAACGAATGCAAAAAAGCCCTATCAATTTCACCATTATCAGCTTCCCAGCCAATCATTTTCTGCAAATTATAATAATAATTTGAGTATTGTTTACTTTGCGCTGTTTACACACTTGTAGTTGTTTAGAGTAACTTTTAGTTATTCATATTACAGCTGTATGTAGAAGTTCAAATCAGAACCAGGAGTTCCCGCAGAAGAGCAAAAGCAGTGGGCAGCATGGCCTTTTCCACAGAAAATGTCTCAATCTCAGTCTGAAAGAGGTTGCATGAACGGATGTGGCATGCATGAGAAAAGATGAATGGTAAAGAAGACTACACAGTCAGTTATGACTCCTTCGATTCTTACTTTAGAAATCTCACTACTCACTCTCTTAAAGTTTAGTATTGTTCTCTATAATCCCTACTGATTCTTAGGAATCCTTTGATTTTTTCCAGCCGTTCCTAGGTTCTCCGTAAACTAGCTGCAACTGCTTTGCTCACTTCATATGGCTTCAAATCACTAAAAATTATACAAAGTTGATGTTTGGGTTTCTAATGATACATACACACAAGACATATTAAACTGTTTACCCCACAGATACTGAGCAAGTTGCACATTTACAGCTTTTGAGACAGGCTGCATATATACAGGGTGCGACTACTATTTCTTTCCC
>NW_010518290.1:0-5729 GCF_000687285.1 Phaethon lepturus | reverse complement strand
TAAATAACTTTGTATAGAATTGTGATGATTTTGGCTGGGATAGAGTTAACTTTCTTCATAGTACCTAGTTTGAGGCTACATTTTGGATTTTTGCTTCAACAACTTTTATCAACAGTGTTGGTAACACAAGGATGTTTTTGTTATTGCTGAGCAGTGCTTACACAGAATCAAGACCTTTTCCACTTCTCACACCACCCCACCAGTGAGTAGGCTGGGAGTGCACAAGAAGTTGGGAGGGAACACAGCCAGGACAGCTGACCCCAACTGACCAAAGGGATATTCCATACCGTATGATGTCATGCTCAGCGTGTGAAGCTGGGGAAGGAGAAAGAAGGGAGGGACATTTGGAGTTATGTTTTTTTGTCTTCCCAAGAAACTATTATGTGCAATGGAGCCCTGCTTTCCTGGAGATGGTTGAACACCTGCCTGCTGATGGGAAGTGATGAATTAATTCCTTGTTTTACTTTGCTTTTGTGTACAGCTTTTGCTTTACTTATTAAACTGTCTTTATCTCAGCCCATGAGATTTCTCACTTTTACTCTTCTGATTCTCACCCCGACATTGTCATGGCAGGAGTGAGCGAGTGGCTATGTGGTGCTCAGTTGCCAGCTGGGGTTAAACCACAATATGAACGCTTAGAAGTTTGTTGCTTATATGCTAACTTTACTTGCTATATTCACTTATATCTGCTAGTAAAGCGTGTTATAAGGCTGACTCAAAACATACTGAATAATATTTTAAATATCCCTTTAGTGGGCTTTGGATCAGGGCTTATTTATTAGATTAGAATGTCAACACTGAAAATTAAACATGCATATTTGAGAGAAAACTATCATCTCTCACTTTGATATAGTTGGTCTGCGTACATAGGAAAGTCCTGACAGCTACTTAGGAATACACTGTATTCAAACGCTGCTGAAGGAAGCACATCTGAATATCTCATTCTGTAAAAGATGGATAATTATGTTTATTTTCTTTTAGTCATTCTCCAGAGCTGAAGAAATTATCTTGGCATCAGGCCATTTCCCTCATATTTTGACCCTGAACAGAAGGCAGGCACAAAAACCTGCCCAGTATTTCTTTGCTAAGTATGTAACAAGGGCAGGAGGACAGGTGAACTTCTGTGACTTTCTTTTCAACCACAGAAGTCCTTCTTTCCAAGTGTCACACATAAGTGAGGGAAAATATTGGGCTTTTCAAGGACTGTGGCTTGCAAGATGTAAAACGCAAACTGCTTTTACAGCCAGTTTCCCAAGCAAGCTCTGCCTTGCACCATCACACTTCACTGAAGTAAGGACGACTGACAGACACAGTTTCCAGACATTATACTGCCAAGAGCATTGCTGACCTTTTAGAAAGGTACTATGAGGCACTGTCTGCCTCTAGAGCCATTGTCGTCATATCAGGAGAAATAAGGAGTAAGCATAACAACACGGCCAGAAATAAGGTACAGATTTCTAGATGTGTGGCTTGAACCTTCTGTGAATCCTGAGGGGCGTTTGAGTTGGAGTTCAGGGCACATCGTAGCATTTTATTTGCATGGAGCAGGCTGCATTTCCTCCCAGGGAACAAGGACATGGAATTTCTAAGAGGCTATTCTCAAAGGTTTCTTTTCCATGTCCACTTTTGAAGCAGTAAGGCACACAGAAGACTCTAAAGAGAAACAAGAAGACAAATGTCTGTCCCAGGGGATAGAATTTCTGTGATTACTTTCCATCTTTATCTGAGGAAACAGAATTTTTGTATGTTTTGTAAAATTGCAGTGACTCATAGGGTCGTTATCAGACTACTGTACAAAGTGACATTTTTCATACATATAAAGAGAAAGGTAACTATTTGTATCTAACTGAATCCAGCACATTCTGAAGAAGACTTACTAAGTATCTCAGGTCCAAAAGGTCAATTGAGGATAATTTAATATTGTGACCAATACATTTTTCATGATAATACAAGCTAAGATAGCTCACAACCCAGTTCCTGAAGAAGACAGGAATTCTCCTAGGTCTAATACTGCCAGCATTCATAAGATTTGAAAAAAAAACCACAACACACTAGTATAATAGCAGTCCTATTGCATTTACCAAAACTTTACTTGGGAATTATAGTGATCTGCTAATTCCAAAGTAAGTCACAAAATCAGGGCTTAAATGGTGCTGGAAGCACACGCCTGTAGTGTGGCTTGTGGAGTTGGAGTCTGTTTTGCCCAACCAAATCTGACTAAACATTTCTGCTTGAATTTCTGGGATCAAAGAAAAATTACTTAGCTCATATAGCGTTTCCACTTCTGCAGTTTCTGAGGTCTACTGCAGGATGGAGGGCATCCTACATGACAGCATAGAACACAATTCGAATTGCTCCTGAGCTAAATGCCAACCAAGCTAGCCCCAGGATGAGGGCATGGTCATCACATCAACATAGTACAATAATCACTTATAACCCACGTAATTGTTCTAGACACGGCACCCCACTGGCATGGTCATGCTTCCTTCAGACCTGAGCTGCCTGAATCATGTGGGTGTGATCCTCTACCAATAGCTTGAGGCAATAATGTGTTGACACAGCACTTTGGAAGCACACACAGCTTCTATCTCCTGAACGAATCCAGTTGTATTAGTCCCCATCAGGGATCACTCTCTAACCTTGAGTCCAGTGGGATGTCACATCTTGTTTTTTCTAAATGCAGAACGTCTCAGCCAGCAGAAGAAGGAGGCTGCACTTAAGCTGCCTGTTAAGGATGGTTCCTGGCCCATGCTAACTTTTGGGCTGAGCCAGGGAATTGTCTGGGAGACCACTAGCTGTTATAGGCTAAAATTGTACCAGCGAGTGTGAGAATGGTTGTACAATGTGGATGATTAAACATTGGCTCCTTTGCTTTGGGCTTGCCCTGGCAATATTGCATTTCTAGTAGAGACATAGCCATAGCTGACAAGGCTTTATATGAGCAGAATCTTGACTAAATCATTCGGACTGTCAGTAGGGCTTATTCCAGTGTTGAAACTTTATCACATGGCTTTCTGCTAGTCCAGAGTAAGCTAAATTGTGCTTGCAAATTAACATGTAAATATATTACAGCCTAGGCCATTATACAATGAGGTCCTCATGCTATAAGAAATTACATGTTCCAGAAGTTCCTGGGAGTTTGTGCAGGAGCAGAAAAAAAGCACAATTCTTTGTTTGTAAAACACAGGATTTTATATAATGTAGAGTCAGGTATGTGGGCAAACTGAACCAAGAAACTGCTGCTGATTGATACCTCTCTGATGTCTATAGCAGTGTTTCTATGGGCTAAGATTGTCTGTGAAGGATATCCCAAAGCATTATTAATTCATACCACTTTGTCATGGACATGTCTATGTGATTGCAGTGTTTGAGCTGATGCTCTACTCAAATGGTTTTCTGTTAGAAGACTGTAACAGTGTCTTGTCTTTCTTCTTCTTTGTACTGTTCCACACATTTATCTATACTCCCTGCCATGGTCCCAAATACTATCTCCCACTTCAACTAGTCACATACCTCATTCTACTGCAGTCTGTAGCTGAAAATGTTCCCTCCTGTCTGGCTTGTTGCATGCTGGAGGTCCAGGTCTTGCAAAACTGTAAGCCTGACAGCAAAGAACTACCACAATATCCAGGAATAAGTCTTCCCAGGACCAGAGCAGGAGATATGGCAGCACTGAAGATGGAGGCAAGAGAAAATTTTGTCCCAAATATGTCCATAAGAGTAAATGTGACCATCTGTCTGAGCCCTTCTCCAAAAACAGTTGAGCTCGATGCCCTTTCTGTCTTTTCCTTCATTTGTCTTTCTGACTATCATTGAAAGTACTAAAAATATACACTACTGTCTGTATTGGGTGTTCATGCCAAGGTGCTGGCAGCTAAGAACTTCAAAGGTGGCCTCTGTGAGAAGACTTCAGGGGCTGCCCTGTGCCAGACACCACCAGTCCCAGCTAGCTCCAACAGACCAACGACAAGATACTGCTTAGCCATCAGCCAAGCTGGTGACATCTCTGAGAGAATGTATTTATGAAAGGACAGAACACAACACAGACAAGGGAGGAGGGCAAAGAAAGAATGAGAAAGAGCATTGCGAACACCAAGGTCAGAGAAGAAGGAGTGGGAGAAGGTGCTTGAGGCAGATACTCAGATACTCCCCTGCAGACCATGGAGGACCATGCTGGAGCAGATATCCATGCTGTAGCTCATGGAGGACCCCACACTCTGAAGCAGGTGGATATACCCTGAAGGAACTATGGCCCGTGGAGATTTCATGATGGAGCAGGTTTATCCTGAATGAATTGCAGCCTGAGAAGGACCCATGCAGAAACAAGGGAAAAGTATGTCAAGGAAAGAGCAGCAGAGAGAAGCTGTTATGGACTGATCACAACCTCCATCCCTCATCCCCCGTACTGCTCAGAGTGGGGAGGAGTTGGAAGCATCAGAGTGAAGTTAAGCTTGGGAAAAAGGGAGAGGTGTTTATAGTTTTGTCTTTGTTTCTCACCATACTACTCTATTTTTAACTGCCAATAAATTAAATTAATTTTCCCCAAGTCGAGTCTTTTTTCCTATGACAGTAACTGGTAAGCGTTTTTACCTGTCTTTATCTTGTCCCATAACCTTTTTCATCTGATTTTTTCACTCTGTCCTGTCAAGAAGGGAATGAATGAGTGGCTGGGTTGGAGTTTGACCCTTAACTTGTTGTTAAGATTTGACCCTTAGTTAACCCACCATAACTGTGCATATGGCTTATTGTCTCTAAAGCTTGTTCATGACTGTTGTGGCCAAACCATAGGCCCAGCAATACTAAAAGAAACATTATACAGCAACGTAATATTTGTTATCTGCTTAACTTTTTGAAGACTGCATATGCAGGGTGATCAGAGCAAATTCTGAGCAGCCACGTTTTTAATGGAGTTAAGTGTTTTGCATTGGTCAATAGCTTTCATTAAGATCAGCTCTAGTTCAACATAAAGCAGGCAAAGTATTAGTCTGAACCATAACAGAAACACAGATAGAATAACTAAAGATGGCGTAAGCATGTGTGACATAGGGTCCCTTATATCGCTTACAGTCTGCTAGGATGATATGCATTTCACTGAGCTTCACCCTTCTATGCTTATAGCCAAGTTATGCCCAAGACTCACTTCATAGTCAGCCGAGGAAACAAAAAGCCCTTCTAAGATATGATTCATTTAATCCTAAATCACTGTCTGAAACAGGTCAAATGAATGATTGCTAAAAGCACTTGTTTCTCTCCACTGCCTAAAATGGAAGCCTACTTCAGAAGGTGAAATATTTGCATCATATGCACTTAAAAGAAATGAGCTGAGTCTCACCTCTAATGACTGCTTGGTCCATTCTGTGCTGGTTTACCAATACTTCTAGCAGATGCATAACTAGATGATTTTTAAAGGTCCCTTCCAACCCAAAGATTATATGATTCTATGATAATGCAATACATTCAGGGTCTCTAACACAACCCACAAAAATCAGCATTTGTACTACACTACGGTCCACTGAAATGTTTTGCAAAAAAATGTTTAGCATTTGATTCACAAACACTCAGTGGCCCATGAAGAAGTCCTGCACACCTATTGAGGCATTAAGTACAAGCAAGATAGTAAAATATGAAAATATTGATCAGCAGTAAAGGAAATACATTCAGAAGTCACACAACAACTGAGAAATCCCAGGTTAGTACCACAGAAATACAAGATATCAGCTTTGCAGACC
>NW_010518289.1:0-7029 GCF_000687285.1 Phaethon lepturus | reverse complement strand
CGGGCTGGCGGAGGAGGTGGACGAGAAGGTGCTGCACGCCGCCTTCATCCCCTTCGGGGACATCACCGACATCCAGATCCCGCTGGACTACGAGACGGGTGCGTGGCGCTCGGGGCAGGGAGCTCTCCCGGGCCGGACGGGACCCCGCCGCTGCTGGGTCGCCGTGGGACCGGCGTGTCTCTGCTGCCCGTGACCGCTGGCTTCTCTCCCCTCTCCAGAAAAGCACCGGGGATTCGCCTTCATTGAGTTCGAGCTGGCAGAGGTGAGAAAGGGGCAAATGCTTGAGCCGCTTGGGCCTCCTCTTCCTCCCCTGGTGTTTTTGGCCTGGATCCTCTTCCCGTTGGGGACAGCAGTATTGCAGCCGGTGGACGCAAGCGGGAGCGGCAGGGGGGGGGGGCGGTCGCAGCCGGAGACGCCGTTCCGCCTTGCAGAGTTCCCGCTTTTCCCATTTTCTTCCGGGCTGAAGCACGGCCGCTGCTGGCCTAAGCTGCTCTCCTGCTGTCCCCAGGCTGTCATACATTTGCAGTCTTATAATCTGTCCTGGCCTTCCTACACGAGAACTCTCCTCCTCTCTCAAATATTGGTGGAAGTGATAAAGCATCTTGCATAAAATGACTTTACGGGATTGGTTGTGGGAAGATGAACCCCAGATACTGATGTGGATACGGCTCTTGCAAGATCCGTTGGTTTTTACAGTCCTAGGGCAGATGATATTTAGGAAAACAGTCCTTTGGCAATCTTTCTTTGCAACGAAATGCTGGGACACGTATGGGCTGAGCGTTGTTTTTCAAGGTGGGGAGAAAAGAAATGGTAATAATGATTTTCTTTCACTTTTTTGGCAGGATGCGGCAGCAGCTATTGATAACATGGTACGGACCCTGTTCCCGCTCGCCTGCAGAGACGCGTGGCTTACATAGAGAAAACAAGCTCTGTTCTCCTCTGTCCTTTGCAGGGATTTGGGGGGCACAGTGATTTTCTTTTTTTCCATTTGGTGGGCTTTGTTCTGCTCTTTTTTCCTCTGCAGAACGAGTCTGAGCTCTTCGGCAGGACAATTCGTGTGAACTTGGCTAAACCAATGCGAATTAAAGAAGGATCATCCAGGCCTGGTGAGTTGGTGCCTGGGAGGGGAGAACAACCCCATGGATGTTCAGCGCTTTGTGCATCAGCCTTTCTGCTTTCCCAGACCCTGAGGCAGGACCTCTGCTCTGCCTCCCATTTGGGGGTCTCGAGGATCTGAGCAGCATCCTAATAACCGAATAACTTAATAACCAAAATAACCAAAAATATTCCCCAGTTCTTTGGATGGAAATTCTAGTAGCCTTCATGCCCTCTGACAGAGGGCACAGCATGCATACACTCACATGCCAGGCAAACTTACCCACACATCTGGCCACATCTGTAAAAGCAGATGGGACCTAGGCCATGCTGAGCAATTGCTCTGCGTGGGGGTAGTTGCAGGGAACAGGCCATGAGCTTGCTCTGCCCGGGGATGTGGCACCTCTGGGAGGAAGAAGAGGTGACTTTGTCCCTTATTTCCCCACACGCCGTGGCTTTCGGGGTTGTCTGCTGCTGGCCAAGTGCTCCCATATCTCAGGTGTGATCTGCTGCCAGCGGCGTGCCGTGCCCTGACCCATGCAGCTGCGTGTGTGCTCACGCGTGGCCCTTCAGTTCGGTTCCTGTGCTCTGACCCTTCCTTTTGCCATTGCAGTCTGGTCAGATGACGACTGGCTGAAGAAGTTTTCGGGGAAGACTCTGGAGGAGAACACAGAGGAGGCAGGAGCAGAGGCCCCCAAAACAGAGGTGCAGGAGGTAGGAAGAACAGCTGGAGCTATCTGTATCCTTGCTGTCCTGAAGGCCAGCCGTCTCTGGAGGCAGAACAGAAGAATGTCATGTCAACTTGTTCTTTTCTTTTCCTGCCAAGGGTGAGCCTCCTGCCAAGAAATCCCGGGTCAACCCTCAGGTTTACATGGACATCAAGATTGGAAACAAACCTGCGGGGCGGCTGCAGATCCTCCTGCGTTCAGATGTGGTGCCCATGACCGTAGGTGAGGAGGGGGTCAGCCTCCCCAGCGCGGAGGCTTCCAGCTGCGATGCAGCTCTCACTTCTCTCCCCCTTGCCCCCGAACAGAGAATTTCCGCTGTCTCTGCACCCACGAGAAAGGTTTCGGCTTCAAAGGGAGCAGCTTCCACCGTATCATCCCCCAGTTCATGTGCCAGGCTGGCGACTTCACCAACCACAACGGCACCGGAGGCAAATCCATCTACGGGAAGAAGTTTGATGATGAAAACTTCATTCTCAAACACACGGGGCCAGGTAGAGCCATCTCAGCAGGCAGGGGCTGGAGAGCAAAACGGCTCAATATCATCTAGGCGCCGCACTTGGGCTGTTTTGACCTAGACCGTGTTGATAGTAGCAGCCCTACTGTTTATAATCTAAGCCCTACTAATTATAATCTGCATTGGCCAAATGCTTCTGCCGTGGTGTAATCTGCCGCGGTCAGACTGTTGCGCATCACCAGCATTCGGCAAGCAGAAATGCATCGTTCGCGCTCTATCCACGCGCTGTTAACTTCCAGCATTACGTAATGGAGAAAGCACTTCAAAGCTGCTTCCTTGTTTGATTTTAAGGAGGAAAGTCACAGTGTGACTATGAAAAGCAGCAAAAAGCAAGCAGGTTTATCTCCATGCAAACACCTTTTCTGTTAGTGCAACTGAAAATAGATGAGCAGTCTCCACCCCTTTCCATCTTCCATGCTTGCAAGTGCTTCTCTCTCAGCATAATTGGTTTCCACCAGTTTCTGTGGAGTTTAATATTCAGAGGCTTCCCCAAACACTGCGGTGTTTTGCAGAGCATGGGAATGGGTTTGGGTTGAAGTAGCAGCTCATGTGCTGGAGCTCATCGCTCCCTCCCCGGCCATAACACAACACTTTTTGATCACAGGGCTGTTATCGATGGCAAACTCTGGCCCAAACACCAACGGCTCCCAGTTCTTCATCACTTGTGATAAAACAGACTGGCTGGACGGGAAGCACGTGGTGTTCGGCGAGGTGACGGAGGGCATGGACGTGGTGCGGCAGATTGAAGTAGGTGCCAGCATTGGGGTGGTCGGGGCAGAGCCGACCTCCTTCTTGCCCTCGGACTTCGTGCCTTTAATTCCTGTTTTTTTTCTTCTCTCAAAGGCTCAGGGCACCAAAGATGGGAAACCGAAGCAGAAGGTGATTATCTCGGACTGCGGGGAGTGCCCGTGAGCTCGGCTCTTGGAGGAGGCGGGATGGGGTGAGCCTGGCCAGGAGCGGCCGGGGAGCCAGCCGGGGTGGGACAGCCCTGCGCCCCCCCAGCAGTGTCCAGCTCCTGTGGCTTCTGTCGAAATTCCCCCACCAAGCGTGGCATGAACGTGCCTGCAGACCGTGCTGCGGGGGTCTGGCCCACCCGAGGATAAATCGCTTCCCAGCCTGTGCCCTTGCGTGCTGCCCTGAGCAGGGCAGGGCTAGTTCTACTGCTGTGTTCCAGAAAGACTTTAAGTTTGGTAAAAATAAAACCTAGTTTTAAAAATACTGAGGACCTACCCTGGCTGATGAATTCTCACTGGGTGAGGATGGTCTTTGCTTTTGAGCAAAGATGCGTGGGGTTTTTTTTATTGTTCTGGGTTTTTTTTGCATTTGCCCTCATCTTCTCAAATCTGGTGCCTATATCCTGGCTCCAGGGGAAGCTGCTCCTGCTGGGGCAAGAAGAGCAGAGCCAAATCTCATGCTTTTTCCACAGCAGAATCTCGTGGAGGCATTTTTGCTGTGTCCCTGGCTCTGTAGTGCCCTTTCCCATCAGCAGAGGGGGGCAGGTCCCGCTGGGAAGCAAGCCTGGTCCAACTCCATCCGAGAGGGAGGGCATTTACTGGGATGTGTCAGTGGGAGAACAAGGTCTGGACAAGAAGCACCAGGGAATTAAGAAGCCCCTTGGGTGATAGAAGAAGAAAAATAAGAAGCTATAAAGCTGTAGGAAAAGGGTTAATTTCCAAACTCGATAGAAACCCTGGACGCTCTGTGCACAGAAGGCACCGCGTTGCTGTCATCGCAGCCCGAGCTGGATTTCGTGTGGAATTAGTCAGCAGATTAAGCCTTTCCAAAGAGGCAAGACCTTTTCTCAGGAAGCTGGGCATGGGCAGGGAGTGGATCTTTCTTATTTCGGTGCTCGCCATCCTCGCAGACTTTTTGGTGGGTTTATTGGGGTTTTTTTTCCTTTGCATTTGGCTAAGCCAGGTTCGTTATTTGTTTAGTGACGCAAGATTCCCCGGGTACCCAAACTGAGAAACAGGCCAGGCCCTTTCCTTTAAAATCAGAGCAAATAAATAACTTAATTGTGCAAATAGCACAGGGAAGCTGCTGCGGCCACAGCCCCGTCGGGAGCCCAGGGGACGCATCCACTGGTGAGCGTGGCCGGGGAGACACAGCCTGACCTAAACCTCACATCACAGCTTATTTTCAAGCAAATAGGTACAATTTTAGCCGATCCCAAGTATTTTTTTTCGTTGCGAAATCCCGTCTGCTGAACAGAGCGCTGCTGTGCTGTGACATTTATTAAAAAACAAACAGCAAGAGAAACTACGTATTTACTTTCCAAACTAGGCGTTTATTTTATAATAGTGTCATAGCTCAGTATGGATTTCCACACCCCCCCCAACTGGCTGAGTTTTGTGAACTTTTAAGTAAACAGGAGCTGGTTAGTCAGCCAGCTACTTAATTGGCTGATGGTGTTTTCGTTAAGGGAATTAAAAGCGCTGGTTAGAGGGGAGTGAGTTAGATATATATGGCTAGAACCAGCTCAATCCCAGGGCAACTCGGATGCCACCTCCCTTGTCTTCATTACCCTTCAGCCCAAACTGCCTCTGCAAACACCAGAGCCGGCAGCAGCGCGAGGGGAAAACATCAGCCGCGGACCAGACAGACACGTAACCAGCCACAAATCCTCTCTTTCCTATATATATATGTGTGTGTGTATAATATGTACGTGTTTCATTAAGTGTAGTAAGAGAATAAAAATTTTATATTATTTACATCCATTTCTAGGAAGGGGAGGGAGGGATTTATTTTTATGATTTATTATTCATGGTCTTTGCTGTGATGCAGCCCTTGGAACTCCTTTTCCACACGCGCAGCAGAAACCCTGTGTCACATTGCTCCGGCGGGGATGGGACGGGACGTTCAGGGATGGGACCCGGCCGTCAGTGGCAGCCGCACGATTTCACCACCATGTTGCGGTGCTTCTTGAGGATGACGTTGTTGTTGCTGTCATAGTAGAGGACGGAGGTGGCACTGAGCTTCGTGGGGGCACAGCACGCCTTGGGCACGGCCTCAGGCTTCATCAGGTGGACCTGGGGGATGGATGGAGCCCGTGAGCGCCTGTGAAAGCGGCTCCGGGTGGAAGAAAAAAAAAACCCCATCAAACCAACTCTTAACTGCAAAAAGTCTGGGTGAATAGGGAGATTATTTCCAGCTTCTTGCAAAAATATTTATTCTGAGCTCTGGGCAAGTCCTTGCTGCAGTTTATGTTGGATTGGGGCTTGTGGTACCGCGTGGGCTGGGCAACCCCTTCATTAATTTTGGATTTCTGGGCTCTTTTCTCACTGTAAATAGGCAAATAGCTAAAAAAACCCCAACAAACCAAAAAAAAATCAGGGCAGCGCCGGTCTCAGCCCCACGTGGGTGGGGGGTGCGGGATGCTGTTGCAACAGAGGTTCTCCAGGGCTCAGCGCTGCCCCAAATCTAAGGTACGGCACTAAAATCTTAAGTACACAAGGCTTTTCTGAACCTGAACCTCCTTCAGCTCATTCATCCCCTGCTCAGGACGGACATCATCCCAGTAATTCGCCGGGAGGCTCGCAGGCTGCCGGCCGCACGCAGCCCTTGGCTTTACCCAACATGTGCGATTAATTTCTCGCAGGGGCAGCCGAGCTCTCCTAGGTCGGAAGTCCGGTGTTTTTGCTGTCAAAGCCTGCTATTTGCAGCACTGGCATCGCTCCCCGGCCGTGTTTGCCCCAGCGCTTCCCAGAAGGGCCGGCTCCAGGCGCCAGGTGATTCACATCCTGCCCAAACGGCTCCGTTTCGGGAAGAGTGTTGGGTTTAGAGGTGATGGGTGGGTGCAGGGGGGAAGGGGATGCCTCCCTGTTGCTGCCAGGGTCGTGCCCAGCCCCGGACGAGGCCTCTGGCAGCTTTGTCAATGCAAAAATTAAACCCCGCCAGGCAACACCTTCAAAGGCTCGGCCGAGGACTCGGCGCTCCCTGTAATTAACCGCGAACTCCGGAGCCGGTGAGACTCTGCCATTGGGAAATCAAACACTCACAGGGCAGGAAATTCCAGAAATTAAAGCACGGGCTGGGATGCGGGGTGGCTTTGGGAAAAACGGGGCATTAAAGCCTTCCTGCTTAGAACGCGCTGAGCCCGACGTTTGGGCGCTGAGCCACAGCGGCGCTTCGTGGGACCTCGGATGAAACCCGCGTGCGCGGCCGGCAAGGAGGACGCACGGGTGACACGCTGCCCACCCAGAGGGGAGCGCCCACCCAGACGTGCGCGCACCCACCGGTGCTTTACCGGGAGCTGGAGCTAAACTGCACCCTCCCAGCTAAGCACTCTCAAAGCCAGGCGCGCTCAGCCCCAAATCCAGCTCTCCCTCGGGACCGCCGCGCGCCGGCGGGTCCCCCGGAGCCCCCTCCCCGGGGCACTGACCAGGGACTGCAGGATGGCGTGGTTGGTGGCGTTCATGCAGGAGTCCAGGGGGAAGGCGCACTCCCCCTCGCAGTAGTAGGCTGAGTACCCCTGCGGGGCGATCCCCCAGTCCTGCCAAAAAAAAGAGGGGGTTTACCCCCGTTACGCCGTGGGCTTCACCCTTCCCGCGCCCCTTCATCCATCCTCCGCAAAAACAACCCAGCCGGCTCCTCGCCGGGCGGCTGCGCCAGCAGCAAGGGTTTATTTTGATTTTTTGGACTGAGGCATGAGTTGTTGGGGGTCACCGGTGGGGTCTGGGGTTGTGGCAGTTC
>NW_010518288.1:153624-174670 GCF_000687285.1 Phaethon lepturus | reverse complement strand
AGGCCCGGAAGGAGCGACAGTGCTCTCCATGAGGTCCCATGTCGAAATAACCATAGGACATGGCGTTCAGGGTTCACTATATAACACAACTGTTCTGCAATTAATCAGCATGCATGGAAAGCTTCTGCTTTCTGGACCTCATAGGGTTGAGTTACTGGAGTTATTTTGGGGATCTGTACAATGGTTTATGTTCATCAGTAAATAGGGATCACAGAGCATGCCTGACATTTCTGCACAACAGCAAACAAGTATATCAATATATGACACAGAGCTGTGAAGCTGAAGAACACATCTGAGAGAGTGATAAATGGGTCTTCTGATGTCTTCTCTACTTTATTGCAGAGAATTCTGGAATATGAAAGCTCTGTGTTTCTAGCACAGGTTTCATGGATTTCTTATTTACCATATATTCCTCACCCAAAGTAGAAAAAAGGAAGAAAGAGGAGGTGGAATGACAGCCAAAGAAGTACAAGCTGAGAGAAGAACACAAGGATGGGAGGTGCCAGATGTGTGGCTGAGCATATTTCACAATAGTTTGCCTACACACCTGAAAACTCCAGGAGATTAATAAAACTGGAAGGTTACTTGTATATGGTTAGCTTAGGGATTGTTCGCAGTCAGCAGGAGATAGACACTGAGGTAATTTCAGTTTGGATTTAACATTATATATTTGGCAGCCTGTTTAGGGAGCTTAACAAATCAATGGAATACAACTCTCACCAGCCCTGGTTTCATAAGGTTATGTTTGCGAATTCCTTACTTTAAACACACCAACTTGCTAAATTAAAGAACATTGCATATATTTAAAGTCATGCTTAGCTGATTTACACTGTGGAACTCACTATTACTTGTACAAAGGGCATCAGTGAAAATTTTAATGTCTAATGTTTAATTTGCTCACACTATGTACACAGTGCCTGTCATGAGACATAGAGTCATAGAATAGTTTGGGTTGGAAGGGACCTTTAAAGGTCATCTAGTCCAACCTCCCTGCAATAAGTAGGGACATCTTCCACTAGATCAGGTTGCTCAGAGCCCCATCCAACCTGACCTGGAAAGTTTCCAGGGATGAGGTGTCTACTGCCTCTCTGGGCAACCTGTGCCAGTGTTTCACCACCCTCATTGTGAAAAATTTCTGCCTTAGATCTAGGCTAAACCTGCCCTCTTTTAGTTTAAAAATGTTACCCCTTGTCCTATCGCTACAGGCCCTGCCAAAAAGTCTGTCCTTGTCTTTCTTAGAAGCCCCCCTGAAGTACTGGAAGGCTGCAATAAGGTCTCCCTGGAGCCTTCTCTTCTCCAGGCTGAACAACCTCAACTCTCTCAGCCTGTCCTCACAGGAGAGGTGTTCCATCTCTCTGATCATTTTGGTGGCCCTCCTCTGGACCAGCTCCAACAGGTCCATGTCTTTCCTGTGCTGAGGGCTCCAGGGCTGGATGCAGAACTCCAGGTGGGGTCTCACCAAAGAGGAGTAGAGGGGCAGAATCACCTCCCTCGACCTGCTGGCCATGTTACTTTGGATGCAGCCCAGGATACGGTTGGCCTTCTCAGATGCAAGTGCACGTTGCCGGCTCATCAGAAAGAATGTATCATTTCTCTTTTATCTGGTATTTTGGGATTCATGAACTTTGAAATGCGTGACATTTTTTCCTAAAGTGAAGGTATAAAGTCACATTTAAGAACGTAGTTGATTTGATTATCTCTCTGTCTGTATCAGCTTCAGCGTCATTCGACATTTGTCAAATGAGTGTTCATGCGGATCAAGATAATTTCACTGCAAGAATTAGTCTTGTCGATTCTTTATCATTTACAATCTTCTTGTGCATTCATCTTGATGAAAATGCAAAACACAAACCCATTATCCTTTGTTTTTAATCTGCTTGAACAATATATTGTTTTATCATTTGTTTAATGTGCGTCTTTGGTATGATTACAAAACTTTGTGTATATTTGTTAAATATTCCATGATTTGTTAGGAACATCTGCATCCACTAACTCTCAAACCAGATTTTAAATAGTATAACAAGATCACAGTATTATGTTTTATGCCTATCACTCTCTGTAATCAATTTCTAATCTATGAATAGGCCTTACATGCTGTATTTGAATAAAAGATTTAAATTAATGACTTGAGCCAGTAAATAAAATCACATTTAAGCTCCAATAGGTTCATATTTAATAATCAATATTTTCATTAACATATCAGTTAGAAAATATATCGTTTGTATTTTTATAATAGATCACCTCGATCCAACAGTGCACATACAGCTGTAACAAAGTTCTGCAAATTCATGAGGTAGTTAACTAGCAAGACAGTAAAAACTAATGTCTGTGAGCACGAGTGTCAGCAATAACGTGAAACAAAAGTAATTTGCCATTCAGAGGTCTGTATTGGCTCTCTGTCGTTAACAGGCAGAGCAACGTCCACAAGTGTGACAAATTGATTTCACATTTGTTACTGATAGACTATGAAGAAACTTACTGTCATTTTGCTACTGGTCTGCTAATGCTGATAAAATAGCTTAGTGATAAAATATTTGTGAGAAAAACAGGAACAGAGTTTGTGCTGGGGATATGCAAAGGATTGATGTATCCTGGTAAATCCTTACCTAAGTAATCACATCAGGAGATTTTTTAAATCAGGGTGGTTTTTTTTATTTAGTGCAAACAGGTTTCCATCATATGTCTGTAACAGAAATATATACAGAAATAATTTTACTTGGGTTCCAAAAATGTAAAAAATATTGTGGGTTTGATGGGGCAAAATTAGACACTCATACTTCTTTGGGATCTTGATTGGAAAATGTGACCATTAGGAAATATTAAATAATCTTCATTAATATTAATAGGGACCATCACTATGTAGGTGGAAATATTCCAAGAGCAATTGTAGAGGGCTTGTTTTACTTGGTTCAGTCCACAGGACATGATCCAGCTTGCTTCATATCACACCTGGAGAGTGTAGTTTGGACACCTTTAATCATGTAGAATCCATTGTTAAAAGAAAGAAGGAAAAAAACCAAACCCATATGTATAATTCCTTTGCATTAGAAAATGGCGATGATGTTAGATTCTTTTCTGCGGCAATTCTAGAGTAGAAATATTTTTTTAGAAGTTCCACTTATGAAGAATGTTCTCTATTATTACAAAATATATACAGATTGTATCAGTGAGGACCATATCCTTGATTTTCACTAGAAAATGTCATTGAGAAGTATTAAGATCTTGACTAAAATTAAATGGGTACATTTGGTTTAATATTTGCCATATAGACTTTAATTGACTCTACTGTTCTTTGATTTCAACAGACTGGGAGTTAAATTTAAGTTGGGATTTCTTTAGTTTGTTCATGCAGATCAGGGCTTTGATATTCTTTAACTGGAATTGTGGGGTAAGGTTCATTTCCTTTCTGGATTTTTACTTGTATCCTATCTGTTGTATTCTCATGTTTTGTACAATCAGCAGCGCAGATGGTGATTTTAAAACAGATACACTGTACAGGAAAATCTAATAAAACTCACTACACATGTAGAGTAGTGGGGTTTTCATAACAGATGTGTCCAGTCAAAATAAATCTAAAAAATCTCAAAGTCTTTAGGTGACAACATGCAGACAAATACAAAATTTCATTTGGGAAAGACTGTTTTTACGTGGAGGAAAATATATCAGAAGAGGAAAATGGATTTACAGTGCAAATAGCTAAGTACTTCATTTTAACCTGAGTAGGATTTTTCAAACTTAATTATATACCATAAGAATGGGTAGTTTTCAATTAAGTGTTTATGTACTAAGAGCAACTACATAAAGCCCTGGCGGTACATCATTTTATCTATGGTCAATGTCCTGGATACTAAAAATATGTTTGTATGTATAAACACATATATACATGCGTATATATTATCATATAATATAAGTATTTGTGTATATATTATCATATATATGATGCATATATACACACACTGTGTATATATATTTCAGTAACTCATATATTGTTGAAAACAATGAAGATCATAATGTTTCTGCCAAATCTGTCCTCAGCTCCGGCCAGCTGGAAGTCAGTGCCTGTACTACCAACGAACTCTAGGGCTTTTGTATCCTGGTTTGGGTACATTACTAGTGTCTTTGTGAGAGTAATAATGAAAGAATAATAATTTTGCTACTATTTTGTTGAGCTTGGTTAGGAAAAAAAAAGCAAGATAAATTAGTGAGCAGGTGTCAAATACACACTATAATGCAACCATGTAATTGATATTTGTTATTATTTTTCCATTGTGCTAGTCCCTGTAAAAGACAGTTCTTTTGCTGTATCGTATTTCATACAATTTTTGTGACAAATTAAAAGTAGCACATTTTTGTTTACTTAGATAAGTGTTTCTGAAGAAAATGTACTGAAATGTACCTGGTAATCTTCTGTGAAAAATCTTGACAGATATTCCTGTTCATAACAGCAACTGCACAATTGCTTTAAATGACTCCTATTCTGTTGACAAATTTTTGCCAGTACACCACAGAAATAAATGGTGCATGCTGTAGACTACGTGCAACAGCACAAGACAGTTATTTACACAGTAACACTTGATTTGGTTCAGAATTCATAACGAAGGAGAAACTAATGAACCCTATTGCCATATTGCAAGTGTACTATTACGTTTGAAGTATAAAAACGACTGCTGATCCAGGCACTCAGCGTTCCGAAGGAGTCAGGGCTCAGCGATGCTGTAAACGGATGGCAGGACGTCCTGCGAGCGGTCTCTTGCTGCAGCCAGCTGCCGTGCCACAGCTGTGGGCTAGCCCTGGACCACGGTACCTTTGTCACGAAGTGACCTTTTATTGACACCTATCCATGTCAATAAAACACTGATAGCCAGGACCTGTCAAGAGTTATCATGAGCACAAGATCACACGTGTGGTTAGTATTTTCATGTTTTCCACTTAAAATTATGAATCTGCCACCAATTCAGAGCATCTCCAGTCATCTCTGCGTGTTGTCATTCATTGTTTGCACTTCAGCGACAGGGAAGCAGAGCCTGAAAGTGCTAGCCACCATAGCAGCAGGGTCGCAGAGAGCTGTGCCTACATCAAGATTATAAGAATAAAAATAAGATCTACCAGAAGCTGCAGGAGCAAGATGATTTAGCTTTCTTTGACAGAATTCGAAGTGTAGAATGTAAAGACTTACTTAAATTGTAAAAGAACTGTAAGCTGTAAGTAATTGAGGGCTGGAGCTCTGTGCACTACGTCCCCCTTTGGCCACAAGGTGAAGACCCCCTGACTTTTTAAGTCAACTGCCTTTTACAACGCTCCTCTTCCTCTGATGAGCTTAAAAAGTGTTGCTATAAATCTGAACGTATGTTCTTTTGCCGAGCTCACTAGCAAATGCTGGATTTCTACTAATGATAAGGCAACGCTTCTTGGCCATTAAGGAGTAAATATGTAGAGATTCTGTTTTAGTTTCCACTTATTTAAACTCCATATAGCACATACGTACAACATTTGCTTTCATTAGACCTACTACTGTCTATTCTCTAAGTGTTTTTATAAAGACTCCTCACAAGGATGATTTCACCTTAATGAGTATTTCTCCATAGCAGTGAAAACTAAACAGCAATATTAATAAAAGGTCAACAATCTCAAAAAGGAAGGAAGGGAAGAATTTATGATGTAAAAATTTTGAAAATATGTATTACTCATAACTCCTACAGGTTTTTTTCTTTGAAGAAAGTAGTATTTTTCTTGACATGTCAGGACTCGTTTTAAAAGGCTTAATTGTGTAAAGTGTGAAAGCTCATCACTTAAATAGCAATAAAATGCTCTGGAATCCAGGCAAATATAAAATAAAGCTAGCTGAGGTTGTCAGTCAGACATGAACATTTAGTTTACAAGTGAATTTTCGGAGCGCTACAAAAGCCCTAACTGAAATTTCTCTGATTCTTTTTGTTTTAAGTAGTTGAAATGGAGAGAAGACAAAGTGCTAAGTTAAAAATAAAACAAGCACAAACTTTTATGTTTCTTTCTGCCCCCAAAGTCAGCCCAAAGTGCATTCTTAGTGCTGAAGGTTTCATTCTCCACCTTCCAAAGTTATTTTTGCAATCTGAAAAAGGTTTTTTTCTTTCCTTTTGGTCTTTCAAAGTGTGGCTTATGTTGATTACAATGCTGTACAGTCCATAGTTATTTTAACTCCTACCTGTTGTGAAAATAAAGCTCTAAGTCCATATTTGCACTTTTAAATATAAGTGGTTACAAAGCTCAGAGCCTGTATTCCTGAATGGAAAAACTAAAGCATTTCAGCACTAAAGCCCTGTTCAGGGAGATTCATTTTTATCTGTTAAAAGACTCTGTATGGGTTTATGAGAAGTTGGGTTTGAAGTCAGAAAGTGCATTTGTGATAGCCTGAAGAGTATCTTGCATTCACTTTCTCAAATGCTATGTATAATAACCAGTCCTATGCAGTTCATTTGATCATGATATTGAAACATACTGAGATTTTAGCTACCACTCTGAGAAGAAAAATCCCCCCCACCTCAAGCCAACACCTAATTTTTCCATGTGTTTTTATTAATTTTATTTTATACATGGATAGCTCCAAAATTCTATATACCAAAGCCACACACGTTGGTAAATGAGAAGGAATTTCCATTATTAGACAAGTTTGTGAATCTGAGACTTTCATCTGCTGTCTTCTAGTAAAGAATGGTGAGAAGCTAGTTGAGCCACACACACCACCTCTCCCCCTTGTTTTCAGGGACACTCTGGTGGTCTTATTACTGGACCATCTAACCAGTACAAGTTTCATCGCTGTTACTCAATGATGGGGCAAGCTCCCCCCTTGGGCTCTTCCTTTGGTCAATGTAGAAAATGAAGCCAATCAGAATTTATGATTCAATCCCATTGATTGCTGGCAATAATTAAAACATTGCTGATCTTTATGACAGGCTGCAAAAGTCATCATTAGTGGATGACTGAATAGAGTTGGTTCAGTAATGTTAATTACTATATACACTTTTATTGGGAAAAGGAAGTCTTGTGAAAGTTTAAATGGCAGGTGTCAGGATGACATCTGCCAAAGCCACATAAGCCGGTGCACTGCTTTGTGTATTGAAATTCAAATAGGTCTTCTTGCAACGAGATCAAGCTGCTAATCCTGAGATCCTTTTGTAGTGCTCCGAGTGTGCCTCTTCAGGGCAGCCTGCACTCGTTTGGTACCTCTGCTTCTCACCACGAGAGCTTGTGATCCAACCGCTGTCCTGCAGGGCCTGTGGTCACATCCACTCCTGTGCCATTTGCTGGAAGACCCTGCAGCTTGGCACCTGCAAGGTTTCCTCTAGGATCCTGCAAACAGTGACAGTGTGATCTAATGTAGAAGTGGTTTCTTTCATGCAAAATATGATTTATTGTGCCAAAAGATGCCATGTCATGATTTTGCCTTTCCTGCCTGGTTTCTTATCTCATTCCAGAACATATAATACAACATCAACAAATACCCAGGCACATGTGCAATACTCATGTGTATGAATGTTGGGGGTTCCCCAAGTTCTTCAGCGATGTATATTTTAGGCATAAATAGGACTTTAAGCTTTAAATAGGACTTTAAATTAAATTTGAAAATAGGACTGTTCGGTTGGAATATGTTTAAAGCCTAAAAATGGCTAATCTTCTTGACAGAACAAATAAAAAAATCTTAATAATATGTTTATTTTTAGGCAACATTTAATTGCTTATTCAGAGAACTTGCCACTATACTGTAAAAAGAGATTTCCATTAAAACCTTTTCATACTACTTTGACTAGTTCTAAGTCATCACGTTATAACACCTATATAGAGTTCTAGTTCGTGATTTATGAAGTGGTCTGTCATGTAAACTTATCAGTGATTTATTCAGTGATGTGTGAATATGTGAGAAAAATATGCAGGTAAGTGTATACTAGGTTATGCTGGAATTGCTGTAATTTGGCAATCATGACGCTGCAAGTGATTACAAAGTAAAAAGAACAAGCAGGAAAGTGGGGAATGGAAAGACTCTCAGACACCACTGTGACAATTTGTTTTGCCTTTGGTTTGTAAATTGCAGTAACTTTGTAGGCGGGAGGAATATGCTAAGAAATGTCAAGTCCCCACTAGATTTTTCTCTGTACTTGTAGCAATAGGTTTCCTCTGTACTTTGAGGAGTTAGTTAGCCTCAGTCTTCAAAGTAATTTGTGTTTTGGATGCCTATAAGCACAGTTTTTGGGGTATCCCACCTCTTGTGTTTTAATTTCCGAGTTAGAGTTAGGAGAGTTGCACAGACAAGTGAATGTGATAGATATACTTTTGTAGGTAGAAAATCTGTACAGGATTAGAATAAAATATCATCTCTTGGAGTAGTGGAGACGTTTCTTTTCAACTATGAATTGAAAAGTATAACATCCCCTACAACACAGAATGTAATTCTGTACCTTGGGTACCACAGTTCTCAGTTTTGCATCCTGTATGAAACTGTGTTGAAGTGCAAACTTGTGAACAGCAACTCCTGGGCACTTACTCATGCTGCTTCTGATTGTCTGCTGATAAACTCAGACTGAGAGGATGGAGGCACAAATGTCTTAAAGTACTGCAGCTAAATCTGTCGCACCTCAACTGACAGAGTCATTAAAATTACAGTAGAAGCTGAAACTATCCAGTGGGATTCTAATTAAATATTGAACATCTCTTTTGAACAGGATTATTAAAAGTTTCCTTTTTACTCATGGAGAAATGCAATCAAAATTAATATTTTGACACAGCCAAGATTTTTATGTAAGTCCTGTTCTTACAATTTATAGCAGGCATCCAGGTGACCTCCACTGAATGAGCTGCATCCTTCCTAAACCTGCGATCAAAAGCACATAAAATTTCACATAATTGTCTTGGTTTTGTTAAAATGCCCTTCCCCTCATTAAAAAATTGTTCTTTTATAATAGCTGGTTTTTATTCAGATTCAAAAAAGGATCAATTTGTTTTTCATGAAAAGATTTTGCAGGTGTGCATCCTATGCTATGGTTTCCCTCCACCAAAGAGTGAAAGAAATATAGTGTATTGTTTATACAAGATCCTGATAATACAAAATGCTGATTATCATTAGAATTCCTACAAAAGTTATATATAAAATGTCAAGAAAATGGATGTGGATTTCTGGCCCCATAAATAAAATAAAACATTAATAATGACAAATTTATTAAACAATTGTTCTCTGAACGACTTACATAAGAGCTGGATGGAAAACTGACACAATGTAGTCACAAGATGTTCGTTTTAGCATACTATCCATGTAAAAAAACCCACCTTCTTGATAAGAGGAGATTAAACAAAAAGCCTTCGAGATCTGTCAGCTGTAGCAAAGAAAAACATGGTTATCAGTGAGTTTAATTGCCAAGGACAGATATGTTTCAGTGTTGGAAGATCAATGGAACAAGTTCAGTGGTTTAAGGTAGAGCAAGTTTATATGAAATAGCTTTTCAAAAGCATGAAGTAATCATCTTCCTTTAATGCTATATATTTTTGAAGTGATCCAGGTTCTTACTGTGTTTAGGGGACTGCCTAACATTATATATGTGTTTAGAGCCTCTGTTTACAATAAAACATTATATTTAACTTGTTCTAAAACTTTAAATTGATGATAAATTAAATAAATTCAAAGTAGTAAATTTGAAATAATTAAGTAAAATAAAATTCCTACTGTTTTAAATATTAGAAAGAATTCTAGAAAAAGAAACCTTTGTGAACATTTGGCCTTATGTGTTTATTAATTAAATATCTTTATCTCTCTACATACTGTAATAATTTATTCAATGGAACGCAAAATTAAATCAAGAGGATTACAGTAATTACATTTAAATCCTTTACTGATGGATGGTTTTAAATACAACTTAAATAGCAAAAACATTAAAGAAAAAGTCAATAGATAAATTCATCATGCAGCTATTTAAAAAATTAGAATAGGATTTTATTTAGCCTACACAGAGGCCCTATCCTTTTGAAAACATATAACAAAATTTTTTTTTTCTCTGTACCATACAGTGTACAGTACTCTGTACTGTATACATACTGTGAGAAGGGAAGTATGCATCCAAAAGGTAACTGGAACTGTTTTCCCACTATGTTTGAGAAGTGGGCAGGACCAGATTGATGTGTAATACCATATTACAAGCATGCTTTTTACTTCATAACTTGAGTTATTTCTGGAATCTCTTCAGTCCTTTGATGGTATTTACTTTGCTTAAATTTAGCCATCATAATGGGAGCCTCTAGCGTAAGATATCGCCTGTTTTCCCTTCAGTCAGGAGAAAAGATATGCATGTCATTCATCCCACCTATTTCTGACATAGAAGACCCACTGGCGATGTTTCTCTCTCCAACATTTGTAGAAGGAATCAGGTAACCACTGTAATCTAAACATTCAACATTTTGGCTTTTCAGTTATGCTGCTCTATGCCAGCCAGATAAATTCAAGATTTTCAGCTCAGTTATTGTAATTCTGCCTTAAGTCACTGGGTGATACAGGATGCCAAAGGCTGAAACGTAATATTTTTGCTCCAAGTAGACCACGCTGGGGTCAGATGTGGAGTGCTCACTTTTTACAGCACAACAGCACTGGGAACAAGGCTTCAGGGGCCACGATTTCAAGGAAAGAAAATTGTTAGGGGTAGGAAAAGCACTCAGAATACCATTCTTGCAATTTACAGTGTGTGATATACATTGACAGTAACAACAGCTTCTCCCTGAGGATGTCAGAACACTTACAGGGAAAGCCTAGTGGCAAGGGTATTATGTTGTCTGGTCCCTAACTGGTCCGTATTCTCTCACT
This sequence comes from Phaethon lepturus, assembly GCF_000687285.1. Classification (NCBI taxonomy): domain Eukaryota; kingdom Metazoa; phylum Chordata; class Aves; order Phaethontiformes; family Phaethontidae; genus Phaethon; species Phaethon lepturus. Next base: position 163,854 of record NW_010518288.1, on the reverse strand, counting down.
CACCCCAAATCTTACCAGGTAACACCACCAGCAATCATCTCAGACTTCCAAATCCTGAGCCCCTCCTGAGCTTTCAACTGCAAAATCATTCCTCCTCTCTAAAGTTATCATTCTGCCCTCCTAGAGTTGTCAGAGCTGCTTATGGACCGAATATCACCATGATTCATAAGAGAAAAAGGAATACATTTAGCTCCTTTCCACCAACCCGGAGCGAATTCTACTTAATATTATTGGAACATGGAAATATTTTCTAACATATTTATATCTTATATCTAAACCCTATCTGACAGGTTTCTTCGTGTTTTGTAGGTTATGTGCTGCTTTCTTATTGGATTTAAAGTAATTTGATCAAGAAAATAAGAAATTAATTCAGGTTTGTACTTACACGTCTGCTTGCAAAGTAGTCATCTTTCTTTTAGTACTCGCTCACAAAAAAGCCCAGAAGACCAAAACACAGGGCAAAAAGCAGCCAAAATGTCATACACCTCTGAACAAAACCGTAAGGGGTTAAGAATGCTGGTGCTTTGAGGGAAAAATCTGGCAGCAAGACAATTACTGCTTCTAGGAAATCTAATAAAAGCTTTTCCATAGATGCTCGAGATATGATTACAGGAGCAAAGAGACAAGATTGAAGTTCTGTAAATGTAAGACAGATTTTTGAATGACGTCAAACTGCACAGACCAACAAGTGCATAATAAAAAAATGGATCTATAGTAGGCAACTGTTAATAAAAAAAGTGTATTAGGTTGGTAGTTCCTTTTCATTGCTGTTATAGGTAAGTATATTAAGTATTCATGGTAAAGTTAATTACCTGAAGCCTGAAACTATAATGAGGTAATAAATGGCCAGTAGAAGCAGAGAACTGATTAAGTTTCAGCAGCAGAGGTACCCAGTCACTTAGGATTTTATATGTTTAGAAATGGATTCTGATCTCACACCTCTCATATAATTTTAAATTAATTATTTTGTAAAATACACAAAGTAACCATGTAGAGGAAATGCTTTTTCTGCTTCATTTTGTGTCTTGTGAGAGACTTTGTGCCATGAATAAATCCGTTACATCTTCATGTATAGTTTGTGTTCTCCAGTTTATTTTTATTTTGTCCAATGAGCCTAGTTCATTTGTTGCCATTTTTTGTGTGCTGATTTTTTCTTTCCTTTTTGGTTATCTTTCACAGTTTAGTAGTTTTTGCATCTACAATGTGAATCTTTTATTTCTTCACTTGTATGTCTTAGTGTCCTACTAAGTAGGAAGTAATCAGTGTCCTACTAAGTCTAAGTAATCAGACTGTTCCTCTTGCTAAATAAGATGGTATGTATGCTATTGCTTACTGATTTATAGTCTTGTGTAATCTTCATTTGTTATGAAACTATTTTCTTATTACATTGTCCTTTTTTGACAGCATAGGTGATGAGTATGGTTCTATAACATCAGGTGCTTCTTCAGATCAGTTCTAGCTGATATCCTGTCATGTGTTGATATGTATGTATTGATATCCTGTTCTATGGTGTATTTTAATATTTAAAATTACTATTCCCTTAACACCTGAATTCAGACTAATATTTTCAAGTGTACAGACGTGATATGTAGATTTGATCACTTATGGAAATTAAGAGCATTTGTAATTTTGAATCTGAATTCTTGAATCCTAACTTCATAAAAAACATGATTCAGTGATGTCTGTAAATAATGGACACAAATCCTAACAGTCTGGAGGGAGATTATATTGGTAATATAGTAGGGATGTTTACCAAAACTGTAGTTCAGAAAGCTGGGCTTTAGGAAACTTGAAGAGATTTGGGAGTTGAGAAAAATAGGTGAAGCTGTGTAAGGTTATGTTCGGAATGATTATGACAGCGGGGCTTTAGAAATTGTGACACTTGTTTCTATGTACCTTTGAAATCCAGAAGACAGAATCTAAATAAATGGAAGTTCTTAGAATTTTCAGTGTTATAAAATTGTCCCTTGTCAGTCAGAAAAACTAACTACAAAAGTGAGAATGTTGAAGACAAACATGCCTGTGAGAAGAGAACAAGCTAAAGGAGTGTTTCTTTATGTTATAGGATATTTTCATGGCCTTAAGCAACAAAGTTAGAAAGGTCCAACTAGAAAAGTAATACTCTACATTTTAATCTTCTTAAATTAAAAACTGTTATCTCATTTTTCTCAATCAAAAAGCAACTTTTCAGATCAGCTGACTGAGTTTCTCAAAGTTAGGAGACAGCCAGATTTAGACTTGCAACAGGAAGCTATCTTTCGACTCAACTATGGAGAGACTAGCACCTCTGCAATTTTACACTCACTTTAGATTAGTCACATTGAAATGTGTTGCTGAGATCCGGGTCAAATCTTGACAAGCGTGCTAAATAGGAAAATAATTCCTGGGATAGCAATTTACATACGGAATCTAATCATTTGAGGTCCATAATCAGAGGTTAATAAGAAAAAAAAAAAAAAGATATGTTTGATCATAGTTTAGCAGGTATTATTGGGATTTAAATGTTTAGGTTGATTGTCCAGTTTTGGGTACAACAATGGTAAATGCAACAATTATATTTATCCACATTTATTTTCTATTAATCTGTCTTTTAATTTTTTTTATTTTATTTTGTTTTGTTTTGTTTTTAGCAGATATGACTCCATCCTCAAGCATGTTACCTTTTACTTTTTCAAAAGAAAACCTAACATGAAAACCATTAAGAATTACATAAAGAGAAATTACTTAGAGGGTTTAATAATATGTAGTTACTTGGAAAGCTGTCTTAGACACGTTTTGTAGTAGCTATGTTAAGTTAGATATCCTAAACAGAAAAGCATCAATACAACAAATAGGCATTTCTCAAAAGTAATATTACTGGGTTTTATCTGTGTTGAAAACTTTCCTACCTAGATCTGTGCTGTTATCACTGTCTGCTGTTGTAATGATAATTAGAATGTAATAAGATTCAGAGGCTACCTAGGAAAAAATTTAGAGTCATCTGTCTCTTTACCTTCATCTATTTCATCATCCTCATCCATTCAGCTGTGTTTTGGCTACCTGTGTAGAAACTTACACAAATTGTTCAGTGATTAAATTAGCACATTTACAAATAATTTGCACATTACTGAACGTTCAAGTTAAATAAGAAGTAAGTAAGTAATAAACAAGAGTGTAATAGCAATTTAAAGCCTTTTGCTTCAACAAACTCAAAAGTAAAAATTCATGTTTATTTGTAAGACACAGGAGAGTTTTCATGCTTCCTTAGGAACATTCATTCTGCCTTTGAATTTATTTTAAATAATTTACATTCATTTTGCCTTTATTAATTTATTCTTTAAATCAGGAAGAGAGAAAAAGTATAAAAGAAATTTAGCTGTGTGGTTCTTCACAACTTAGATCTGTTATCTGATGACTACCCTAGAGCTGAAACTTTTAAGATGTGCCAGACTTCAACCTCCGTGTTCTTACCGTATATAGTAACTCTGTATTCATTACAGTAACAAAACCATTGAAACAACAAGCTTTAACAATGATAGATTTTTGGCAAAGAAATTGCTCCTGAGCATTCAAAAATCAAGTGAATCCCCCCAAATAATGATACATTATATTGTATTCTTTTATTTGCCTTTCACTTTGAAGAGATAACTGAGATTTATTTATTTGTTTGTTTGTTTGTTTATACAGTGGTGGTCCTAGGGTATCAAAAGACCAGCAGTCTAAGAAAAAGTAAAATATTGTGGAATACGTGATGAAATGATAAAATTTTGCAGTAGCACTTACACAATATTCTTATTGAGCTAAAGGATGATTAAGGTTTTGAATTAGACACAGGTCATAATTCAAAATGAAGGCATAGTGAAGTCTGCATTTTAATGGATCAATGAAAGATTGTCATATGGAAATCCAGATCTATTGTTGGCTGCTAGTTAATATATCTTGTGATTTTAAGTTTTTTTCACATGATGTATAATTATGCTTTATAAACCATATTTTTATTATATATACAATTAAGTATCTGCCTTAATCTACCTGAAAGTCACGTATAATTATGCTTTATAAACCATATTTTTATGATATATACAATGAAGTATCTGCCTTAATCTACCTGAAAATCAGTTTTAGCACTAATTGATAGCTAATTTTGCTTGGTGGGAACCATAGTTTTTTTAGTTTAGATCTGAGAACCAATTGAATCGTAAAGAAAAATAAATGAGTGAAGCTATTCAGAAAAAAAAGTTATTAAATTACCAATTACTGTGTAGAAAGGAAATACATGCTAATGAGATTATAAAGACTTTTTTCTCTTATTTCAGACAGACCTAATTCTCTTATCTAAGCAAAACGTTTTAAAGCTCAGTGTACTTATACAATGCCAGAATACACAGATTGTCTCAGACAGTTTTAATTTTTTTCATATTTTCCTATAATTGCTTTGGGTGAAATGTTGCCCTCAAGTCTCAGTCTTGGTACTGATATCAGTGGGAGTTACATGAGTTCTACAAGGGCTGTAACTTGGAATTTAGTGAGCAGTGATTCATCCTCATATCACAACAGTTTTCAACATTTATATTAAGGAAGAGTTTAAGGTGGTGTGTTCCTGAGATCTCAAATGCTGGTCAGAGCTGATTTAAATGATCTTACAATCAGATCTTGAACATAAGTCAAAAAACACATCTGAAAAAAACAGGTTTTTTTCCCAACTAAATTATTCAGATCAAAGTAAATATATTTTAATGGAAATTATAATTAAATTAAACTAAATTAAATGTCCCACAAAAATCTTGGCTCCTGTCCATGCTTACCAGGTAATACTGCCTTAAATCTTCCCTCCTACCCCATGCTTTTATATTCTAGGACAGGACAATGGCTTAGGGTGTTTCTGACTCAGTATTTTTGCAAACACAGTACAGTGATAGAAGCCTTTAAATTTACACCACCTTCCCAAAAAATACCATCTATACATTCTTCCCAGTGTTCTAATGTGTTTAATACACAATATAATCCATTCAGTAAATCATTTATTATATGTGCTTAACGGCCTTTAGTCATTATTAATACAAGTTAGTTTGTTTTCTATACCTCTCTGCATGTTATAGACATAATTTTGCAAATGCTACAAATGGCCAATATGGGATCAAAGTGTTAATAGATTTAACAAATTGCCTGCTCAGTAGGTTTTTGTTCTCTAATGTATGTTGACCACTTATTGTCTCTCTTTTGCAGATTGTAGCTTTGCGTGAACAAAATGCACACATTCAAAGGAAAATGGCAGCTGGTGAAGGGCCTGCTGAATCAGAGCATATTGAAGGAATGGAGCCAGGGCAAAAAGGTCATGAAAAGGTATAAAATGTTAGTTTTCATTGGATCACCCAATCAATATGAGAAATAATCGGGTGTTAGATTTTTGTAATGTGAATATAATAATATTATATTTAAAATATTGGCTGCCTACTGAAACCAGTATCAAAAAATGAGCTTGTTTAAATGGAAAGGAAATGCAAATGGGCAGCTCCTTGCTCTTTGATAGGGTATTGAGTTAGATCCACAGCTTACAACAAACTTTTCTTGGAACATTTGTGTAATGCTGCAATTGAGGATGCTATATCCTGCTTAGTGATTCTCTGTATGTCACATACAGAAGAGCAAGGTGTAGTGGTACATGTATGTGAAAGGGTATATATGCAAAAACTGCTGCCAAAATAGTCCATAATGGGATGACAGAGACCTAAAAATTAGAAAAAGTCATTTTCATCTCTGCTACATACAGTTACTCTTCAAATTCATGTCCATGTTCATATAGAGAGAAGTGAAGAACATTTTACTCTACTTAGTACTCTTTCAATAAGAAATAGGCATATAAAATTTAGGCTAAGTAGTTGCAGCTTAAGGCTTGAAGAGAAAAACTGTAGAGAATATCAGGTTTAGAAACAAGGTCTTCTTCTAAGCCATAGTTTCCAGACTGATAAAAACCGAGTTGTGTATCTTCCTCTCTTGCTTCACAGTTCTTAAATTAAAATGCAAGCATAGCATAACATTTGGCAGACAGCTGAAATGAGTAGAGCTGCTGCTTGGATCTCTAATTGTGCATTTTTGTCTAATGGCATGTGATAAACAGTGGCATAAATCATACTTAGAAAAAAATCACTCATCATTACTTATTTATTTTATAGGCAATCCAATTACAAGGGCACACTTGCACTGTAAGCATTAATTTTACATGTTTTGCAGTTTATTTTATATGTGTATTTTTCTTTGAGTAAGCTACGTGGTTGAGAAACATACAGTAAACAAATACTGTTCAGCTACTTTCCTCTTCCTTGCAAAATCTTACTCTTTGACACAACTGTGAAATTTTGTTAAAACAGTGAACATCCCACTCATTTGTGCTTTTAAATACAACCACACAGCTTGCAAAGAAAGTGGAAAATCTCTATTTTCAGCTAAGCAATGTCTTCTGCTTTGAGCCATTGGGCTCATTACTTATAAGCAGAACTAAGTGGAAATAAGAGTATCTGTCCTTTAAGGAATCTGCGTATTTAAACATTAATGAAAGAGGAGTAAAAGCCAAAGTAACACATTATTATCATTTTATATGAAATGTTTCTAGAATAGTATGTCCAGAAAAATTCTATGCTTCCCAATCAAAACAATTTAAGTTGGTCTTCTTAAGCTGAATTGAAGGCTTGTGCATACTAATTTTTGCTCCGTATAGTAGTGAAAGCGTACTGGATAGGGAGTTAACAGGAGGCTACATTGACACCAGAACAACCACTGCACTCTAATTCACATCCTCTGCACTAGCTGCTCTCTACTTTTCTACTATTACCTTAGTGCCCACCATTAATTCCTTCTTTTTTTCTGAAGAGAAATCTCCACTTTGTTAAGATACATCTGCTTAAGCCTAGATTCTAAACATCCATTTAGAAAATACTCCATCAACTTCAGCAGTAAGGATGGAGAACAATAAGCTATGAGGTAATGGTTTGTACCCCCTTATAATATAGATCAAGATTCAGTTCAGTCAGAGTAGATCCTACATTTTAGGTTTCCTCTATGTGGCTGATCGTGACAACAGTAATACAGGTAAAACTTAAGCGGTACCTTCAGGAAATCAACATGTTAATTGTGCCTATCTTCTTGGACTTCCCAGGAGATACACATGTGGTAAAGTCTACACAGGCATCGAAGTAGAGTTGCCTAGGTTCCCAGAACAGGGAGTCCCAAACTAGTATAGGCAATTAGAGGATTCCTCAGGTAAAAGTACAGAAAGAGTTAGCCAGCATGGCTAACATGGAAAACATGAAGACCGGACTGTTTTCTGAGATTTAGGTGTGTCAAACATCCATTCTGAAGCTGGAATAACTTTTTGTGTATTTAGGGAAAAACGCTCAACATAGGTTTCAGCTCATTGGTAGCATCAGTACTGAATGATTACTAACTATACTCTTGGGGAAGAAAAATAAGGTAATCTGAATGCATTTCATAGCAACATGGAAATATTTTGTATTACTTCAAGGCTTAGAATAAGAATAGGTGTTGAAAGAAGTTATTATATACTTTTAGGCTACTTCTTCTCAAGAAGATAGAACAGTTCAAGAACTTTTATGGGCCATTCATCTTCTTTATCAAAACATCTTGGAAAAATGAGACATTGCCAGCAAACTGACAAGTTAATGTCACGTCAATCATTAAAACAATATGACCAAAGTTGCATTAGTCTGTTTATCTACACTGATTTTAGCAAAATTATGAAAAAGCTAATCATGAGAATTGAGAATTAAAAAAAACCCTCCAGAACCTGAAAATCAAAAGTGTTAAAATGAGAGTTTATACATTTTATAGAAAGTAGTTTATGTTTTTATGAGACAAAAAATTTGGCTCAAGAGGAAATTGTTCTACTATACCATAAATTGATTTCTATAAAGCAATGGCTCAGTACATAGTAAATTTTTTTTTAAATGAACAGAAAGGGAAATCAAGCTAGTTAATCTTTAAGAAATAGAAATCTTATTAATGGTGACAGATTGTAATCATAAGTGGAGACTCATTATCAACTATAAATGAAATTTCTCAGAAGAAAATAATAGTAAAATAGAAGTAATGAGAAGTATTAACTATGAATTACTTCACACACACAAAAAAAAACCACCAAAGGAAAAATTCTAAGAAGAGAAAGAGTGAATGGCTTTTAATTATGGTTTCACAAAATTCAAAACTTTGTAAGGCATGTGCTGTAGGAAAATATTAGGGATTTCAAAATGGAATTATCCTGTTTTAAAACAAACAACAGAAACCCAAGGCATTTCTTGGGTTTAGCTTTTTGTGCTGGAACAGACTGTAGATAAGGTATGTTACAATTTCTGCTCTCTGGCAATAAAGCTTCTAAGCTATATCACTTAGGCAAGAGAAACTTAAAAGCTAGCAAATACAGAACTTGCTAAGTGGCCGACTTGCAAAAACAGAAGAGCTTTGAAAGATATTGAAAAATTGTTCCAAAAAAACCTGACTAAGAACATCTGCTGTGGGAATTAAGATGCAACCGTTTCTATTATCAGATATTAGTCTTTAATAACTTAATCAATGACACAGTGGGATCAACTGCACCCTCAGCAAGTTTGCAGATGACACCAAGCTGCGTGGGGTGGTTGACACGCCTGAGGGACTGGATGCCATCCAGAGGGACCTGGACAAGCTCAAGGAATGGGCCCATGTGAACCTCATGAGGTTCAACAAGGCCAAGTACCCCGGTCTGGTCAGGGCAACCCCCAGGATCAATACAGGCTGGGGGATGAAGGGATTGGGAACAGCCCTGCTCGGAGGGACTTGGGGGTACTGATGGATGAAAAGCTGGACATGAGCCAGCAATGTGTGCTTGCAGACCAGTAGGTCAACCATATCCTGGGGTGCATCAAAAGAAGCATCACCAGCAGGTCGAGGGAGGTGATTCTGCCCCTCTATTCCGCTCTGGTGAGACCCCACCTGGAGTCCTGTGTCCAGCTCTGGAGCCTTCAGCACAATTAACGACATGGACCTGTTGGAGCAGGTCCAGAAGAGGGCCACAAAATCGATAAGGGAGATGAAACACCTCTCCTGTGAGGACAGGCTGAGAGAGTTGGGGTTGTTCAGCCTGGAGAAGAGAAGGCTCCGGGGAGACCTTACTGCAGCCATCCAGTACTTAAAGGGGGCTTATAAGAAAGATGGGGATGGACTTTCTAGCCTGTAGTGTTAGGACAAGCGGTAATGGTTTTAAACTAAAAGAGGGCAGGCTTAGACTAGATCTAAGGAAGAAATTTTTCACAATGAGTGTGGTGAAACACTGGCATAGGTTGCCCAGAGAGGTGGTAGATACCTCATCCCTGGAAACATTCCAGGTCATGTGGGATGGGACTCTGAGCAACCTAATCTAGTTGAAGATGTCCCTGCTCATTTCAGGGGGGTTGGACTAGATGACCTTTAAAGTTCCCTTCCAAGCCAAAGATTTTATAATTCTATGATCTTCTCCCACCTAGATCAGTGACCACTGACACCAGTTGCCACCATCCAGATCCTTCATGTGATCTGTTAGGAGGATAGCCTGATTTCCCCACAAAATGAAGACCAGGAAAGGCAGAATACCCAGTGAATAAAGTGCCCATCAGGACATCTATTGGGAAGTGAGTAGGGAAGCTGGGGGAAGGAAGGTGGGACTGAACAGCATTAGAAATCAAGAAGATACCAGTGGAGGTTGCATGCAGGGATGTTAAAGGAAAGAAGCTGGGCAGGTGTGAAGCTCTGAAGTGGCACAAACAGTGAAGAAGCAGCTTGACATTCTGCAGGGGGGGTAGCTTATGTGCACTTCTTCTCAATATTGATGGTTTCCCATCTGAAACAGCCAGCAGTGAATGATAACAGATGAGCCCCTCCTGACAGTACTAGCAGGGTCTATTGACTGTATCTGATGTACCTCCAGGGACACTTGAGTGCAGGATGTTAGTAAAGTATTTCCAAAGTTCATCTGCTGCCACAAATTATTGCACTAGCAATACTACAGGAGGTTATTTATCCTAAGAAAACCCAAACTGATGAAAAAGCTTTGTGACAAGCAGGGTTTGTGTTCTCATCACTCCTTGATAATAAGCTTCATAGCCCAGAGAGAAAGATACAACCTGGAGATGAAAGTGTAGCTGTGCAGGTAGTGTTGCCAAGTGATCTTTGGTTTTCTCAGCTGTAGAATAATATTTCAGGAGCTGATGGGCAAAAACAGTCTAT
>NW_010518288.1:124358-153593 GCF_000687285.1 Phaethon lepturus | reverse complement strand
CAGGAATGTCTTTGAGCAGTGGATTTCGACCATAGTGACAAAGAATAAAAAAAGGAAGCCCACAGATACATTTTACCACAACCCTTAGGTTGGAAGTATATGAATTTTCAAAAAATTTCATAAAATTAGGTAGTTAATGGGGCAATGTAGAAAAACGATTGTTATCAGCTAGTAGAAGACTGACTAGGAAAAATTTGCTATCCATTCAGATAAGGTTCTGTTGTAAATCACAAAGTGGGAAGATGAAGTGGATTAAGTGTCTTATGAGAAATAAGCAGAATTATTCAGAGGGTAAGATCTACACTGAAGATAACCTAGGGTGATGTGATTGCTAGTGACAGAGGTAGAATCTCAACCCCAGGTAGGGAATAAGTTTCATCCCTTGGTATGGAAAGAGCTCTCTGATAAAACCTCATAGTTATTTTTTAAGAATTCGTGCAAGATATGGGAAGGCTGGAATGAAGAAACATAACACCTATATAATATGGGAAACAGGCTTGTAATAAATCTACATAAATGGTTCTGGGGATTAATGTTTATGATAAAAATGTCATGGGTCAACAGTGTAAAGGCAAATGCCATGATGGGATAGCTAAACAGAACTAGAACCTGCGGAATGAAATATTTCTGGACCTTCCTTGGCACCAACAAGGCTTCAGCTGGAGTCTTGTATCCAGCTTTGGGTCCCACTCTTGAAGAGAGATATGGACTGTCTTGAGAATTCAGAAGATGGCAATAAAACCAATCAGAAATCTAGAGATTTGGGAAGAATTTTCAAAATGTAAGCTGAAAGCCTAGAGAAGAAGAGACTAATGGACACAGAATTATTATCTTCAAATATATAAAATATACCTTCAGATATAGAAAGAATCAGTCAATCAATAGTGAAAGCAATGAAACACTAGAACGGAAGATCAGGAGTCGTCTCCAGAACTCAATAATTTTAAGGTTTTTTAAGAGAAATAACCTATATCTGAGACAGTGCCAAGAAGGTGGTGAGCTACGTGGCCAGCTCTATGATACTGTGTCACAGGGCAGCTGGAGCATCGTTTTAAATTTTATAATCGCAACCACTGTCCTCTGATTGAAGCACCAAGGCTTCCAACAGTAATGTATTAATTCCCAATAAAATTGATAATATATTCAGTAATTACTTCAGAACCCTGAGGGAATACAAAAGCAGTTTTATGATAAAGCAAGGTATATGTCCTTCTCTTTCACAACTACATGGCTAATTCTCATGTGTGAAGGCTAAGGGGAACTTTAAAATAGAGAAAACATCCAAAAAATACTCCAATGATGAAACTAATGAAACAAAGTACTAAATATGAGAAACAATAAGTACATAGAGTAATCCAAGAATATGCAAAACTCCAGAATTGGCCCTCATTGCCATGTATCAGTATAATTTTTTATGTGAAATAATGAAATTATATTAATTCTTTAAATTGATAAGAAAAGTTTCAAAGGAAAAAGAAAAAAAAGAAATTATGGCATACCAATGATCCAGTTAAGCTAGCACTTTTTATTCTCATTTACAAACTGTAACATGTTTTAGAGAAAATCCATCAAAACATATATTTGGGATTATTCCTATGCAAGCTTTCTTTTCAGAGTCCTATTTTGTTATGTGTAGAACTAAATTGGAAACGTTTTTTCCTGAGCTATCTGAAGTCAGTTTGAATAGACTTATTATTAATATTTTAAATAAAAAATACATATCTAGAGAGAGATATTCTATATTACCAGTATAAAAACCACGTGCATTTTTACGGAACTTCACTTCATCACCTGTTAGTTTGTTTTTCAGGCAAATGACTATAAAGGCTAATATTTTGTTTTGGAAAAAAAACACTGTACATACCAGAGACCAGCATCAGGTTATTCGCCCATCTAACTCCTAATGCATTGTGCTGTTTCCCATGTAATTTTGTCAGTATGATTCCTTTTGCTTTTTATCAAAATGCATTATAAAAGTCGTTGTAAGTGTATGAAGTAATGAGTTACTTGAGGAATCCAATGTCTCTACTTTTATTTACTATTTTGAACTAGCAATCATTTTCATCTATATCCCATCAATGATCATGGTCAGGTTGGAGGAAGGGAATATTTTTCCACAATGTTTGAAGGATAATTTGTCAAGATACCCCAAATATAAGATTTTCCTTACTAAAATAGTAACGAGTACATTTAAAAACGTATTGGTATGCTTGAATCTGTGGCTGAATCTCATGCATCATCTACCATATGTAACTGGAGCAAGAAATAGGAATGAGTCTCACATGCTGATATGAAGCACGGTGTGCTCTCGTTTCTTGCTATAAACTCTGTCCCTTTAAAGTGGTGCTTGCTGAACCCCCCAAAATAAGATGCTGTGAATAAGTAGTTTGTTTCCAAATAAAGTCATTATTTCATACCAGTATTTTTTCTCAGCTTCAGTAAGAACCCTGGAAATTTAATTACTCAGTAAAATGGAATGTTTTCAGAAATACTCATATGCAAATCGGGAAAGATTGAAGTTACTTTGGAAAACATTGAATCTCCCGATGTTCGTATATGTTAAATGTCCACCATTAAAATATCCCCTTCATTTATAATGATCTCTGTCCTTGATGGTTCAAAATTCATTGCCAATTTCTGGTCCATATTGGAGAATATTCTTCAGTAAGTTCCATGCCACATCTTTTAATTCAAACATATGCTTAATTCAAATGATTGCTATAATTCCTCTGAAGTTAACAGTGTTATCAGAGAGATCATCCTTTCAGTACTTAAAGGGGGCTTGTAAGAAAGATGGGGACAGACTTTTTAGGAGGGCCTGTTGTGATAGGACAAGGGGTAGCAGTTTTAAACTAAAAAAGTGTAGGTTTAGACTAGATATAAGCAAGAAATTTTTCACAGTGAAGGTGCTGAAACGCTGGCACAGGTTGCCCAGAGAGGGGGTAGATGCCCCATCCCTGGAAACATTCCAGGTCAGGTTGGACGGGGCTCTGAGCAACCTGATCTGGTTGAAGATGTCCCTGCTCACTGCAGGGGGGTTGGAGTAGATGACCTTCAAAGGTCCCTTCCAACCTAAAGATTCTATGATTCTATGATTAATTGGCCAGGGAAATGACTATTTTTTATCCTCAAAGATGCCTTGCATGCATAGGAGGGTTCCTGCTTGACAAAGCACAACAGTGTGGATTTCTGTTACACTGAAGACATGACTGCTAAGCATTTAAGTGCAGTGTCAATCAGGGTGCTTCTCCTTGGAAATGCACTGCTGACATTTGTAACCACAAACACTAGTAAAATACAAAGCCTGTTTGTCCCTATTTGGTGCCTTTATTTTTTTCAACATTCCATATGTCACTATGATACCTACAACCTGCTAATAAGGGAACTCTTCCTTATTCTAAGATCCATAACTATACCATTAAAATTCATTAACTAATTTTGTGGTTTTACCTACTTTTTCTAAAAAGTATACCACAGTGGTCCTACCCATAGTAAGGGCAATTTTACCAGCGTAGTTTTTCCCTTACCCTCAGAATAATAAACCAGAATACTTTAGGCACATGGAAACAGATACATATACCAGAATAGGTAAAACCGATAGTTCTGGTGCAACAAAGACCTTTTTCTCCTAAATAACTATTGCTACATTTTATATGGAACTCAGAGCTGTATATAATTACTTTTTACACGTATTAAGCAGCTGGGGATGTTTTGCTTTACAATATACCTCAGGCAGTCACATTCATCTTATTTAAGAACCACATTTGTTCTTCTTACTCATAACACTAACATACTCCAATAATTAAATCAAATACCGGTAGTTTATAAACACTAAACTCTGTTAAAACATTGACAACAATTATAGACATTGTATCCTGTAGGTGTAAAAGGTGTTTTGTCAAAGCAAACACAGTGGGCTAAAATATTCAGAGTGCAGATCAAATACAGTTAAAATGAAATAATATAATGAAAATAACAGGTTTCTTTCAGAGCAATCATCAGAATCTGTTCCATTTTTTGATTTTCTGATCACCTTGTATGGTTAGTAGAAAACTGCAGTTTCAGTTTTTACTTACTAGTTTATATCACATGTGCTCCTTTGTTCTGAATTAATAGATAAAAAAAATCTTTCCTTTTAACTGTCAGCATACTGGAAGGGCAGAGAAAGGAGAGAAGGCAGGACACGCGGAGCCCTCATCAGAAGCACCGGCTTAAAAGAGGTCTTAGTAAGGATTGAACATGAACCGTCAAAGGGGTGTTTGCAACTTAGAAAAAGTTTGCTGTAAGGACTTTTTTGCTGTTTACTGAGTGCAGTCAGAATGCATGCTGTATAAAAAAATATTGGGAGACATGATCCTTGCCCCAAAGTATTCACATTCTGAACTAGAGAAACAAAACACGTCAGACACAAAATACATTTAATAAGCACATGACGGGTTTGTTTCCAAGCAGTGCAGATATTTTTCTGTCTTTCTAATCATCTCTTTCTGGATTAATATTGATAAAGCTAATTCAAGAAGCGTGTGCTGAGGGGGACTAAATGAAGATTGATGACTTGACACACCTGGGGAGGTGAGGCATTTTCAGTGTGAAAGGAAATATGGATAAAAGCTACACCTGGGATTAGAAGGCTTCATAAGTCTAAGGAGTAAGTTTGGGGGAGTATGTAATATTCTTTTTGAAAGAGTCTAGGCAAGTATTTTGTAAGTGCTGTTCTGCTTAACAGTGTAGTATGTCTGCATGACTATGAGTACTTAGTGCTCAGCAATATAGCATAGGGATTTTACTATATTGAAAACCTGCATTACTGATGCATTTTTTACATGATAAATCAACAGGCTTCTCAGTCAAATCTTAAATTGTTCAAAAAAACAGCTCTTTGTCTCTTTCATATAAATTAATTTATCTTTCAGTCATACAAACTTCTTTTCCTTTTTACCTAATAGAAGCCCCTATATACTTCTACATACCAAGCCTGTTAAAA
The DNA here is from genome assembly GCF_000687285.1 of Phaethon lepturus. NCBI lineage: Eukaryota > Metazoa > Chordata > Aves > Phaethontiformes > Phaethontidae > Phaethon > Phaethon lepturus. The sequence continues at coordinate 148,609 of NW_010518288.1, read as the reverse complement.
CGGTGCTTTAAAAGTCTTATTACCTTTGCAGGGGAATTTTACACTTCAAGCACTGTGCTAGCTGACAGCGTTGGCTGACTGACCTTTGCTGGATGATTTACTGCAAGGAGTCACCAGGCCAGTCATTTCTAATGGTAGGCTGGTGAGACTACTAAGGAAAAAGAGATAGTCAGGGTGAATGGGGGTGGGGTTTGCATGTACAATTTGGTTTGATCACCTAACTAGCCCTTATAATAAAGCAGCAGAAACTGATTTCTCTCTCCTGTGTAAGATCTCAGAAACTCTTCTAACAGTGTAAAAGAGAATAGACAGGCATTCTGGAAGAGACCAGCAACAAGAATTAAAATGCCCACTCGTCAAGTAAACCTTTTTTTTTTTTTCCCCCCTACCCCATTTTGCAAAAAGAGTAAAGTGTGACAGATGATTACAGGCATCGGAAAGAAGAATAAGAGCTGAAAGCTGATCAGGAAGCAGAGTTATTCCAGATTTTTAAAGTAGTAATAAAAGCTGGAGTCTTAATGGCTTGGTAGAAAGACCAAGAAAGTGAAGATGCTTGGAGAAAAACGTGCTGGAGAAGGTAGCTATTTTAACATCAGTATTGGGGTGGGGAAGAAATATTTCAGTTGAGAGAACATTGACTTTGATATTTGATTAGTGGTTGGAGAAAATTTGAGTAACTGAAGAGGAGACTTCTAATGATCATGAAACTACTGCCTGACACAGACCACAAGATGTGGAACAGCCTAGAGAAGTAGCATAGCCTTCAAACATCAAGAGGCAACCAACCACTTAGAAATGACTGTGACAGCTTAGGTGTAATGCTATTATTTTTGGCATAGCTTTTCACATTCTGTTTTCTGTGCTGATTATATGGATGATGATCGTATCACTTTTGCTTGTTTAGTTGTCACTTATGATTGGGCTATTTTGTAGCTATGTAATTTCATTTACTTTCTTTTAAACCTTTTGCATGAGGCATTTGAATGGAATTGAGGTGGAAGAACTCTATAGTAAAAAGCATCTTCTAGTAACTTGTTATTCATGTATTCTTACATCTCAAACAGCATCAGTAAACATTGCTTTTTGCAGCATTAAATTTTACTCTTACTTTCATAAAGTCAGGTGATGTGTATAATTTAGCTTCCTTTGGTAATTATTTTACTTTTGTTTTAGTATTTCTATACTACCAAAGTCAGACAGGTTTATTTGACCTGAGAAATATACACTATTTCTGTCTCCCCCCGATGATCTGGACTTCATGGCCAGCTTTTCTAAGTGGGAAGGAACATCACCACCACTACCAGCTGAAAATAATCTATTTTTCCCCTGGGATTTGGGACAAAATTTTCCAATTTCTCTGCCTAACTGTTTTAAAAGCTTAAAAAAAAACAAAAAACAAAAAACAAAACAAAACCAAAAAAAACCAACCACAAAACCACACCTGCTTTTGAACTCTATATGGCATTTCTTTCCCATTCTTCCTCATGTTGAATTTTCTATATATGTATTATTCATAGGAATTATCTTGGTTCAAAGAGAGTCTAAACATAACTTAGGTTTTAGAATTGGTAGTACTACTGATCATGTTGTATTACCAAAATATTTCTGAAGTGATTTATGCCATCGAAATTCTATCTATTTTATATGAAGTACAGGAAAGCTTTCATATCTCAGCTGCCATAGCAGCAGCTGACTGACCAAAAGACAGCTATAGAGCAAGAGCTGGCACCAGCCTTTAGTAGAAGATGAAGGGAGAAGTCTCACAAAATGAAGTGAGTCAGTGATGTTTCTTTCGGTTGAAATGCCCTCCTAGAATAACATGGATATCTTGAAGTCCAGTCACCATGAGTGTTAGGGTCACAGGCTTATGGCATGTATGAGGATATGTCATATCTGGAGGCAGGTAACAGTATATTCCAGTCTCCAAGAGCTTCTGCAGCAATTCCATTCTGCTATTTAGAAACAATTCTGTCTTATTTTTATAGCCTTTTATAAATACTGTGTGTTTTCTGAAAACAATTCCTTGCTGAACCTTAGCTTGTATCTATTGCTTTATTTTTATGTATGCTTTGGATCATTGCTTTCCTGTCCAACTTCATACTGGCAGAAAAAGCAAAAATAAAATGCCCTGGTTGGGCATGGTATAATGTTCAGAGAGAACTTGCATAAACATCTGTTATTAGCTTATATATATTTACAATATTTATATGGGCAAATGAACTTTCACATAGTTAGCAAATAGAACTTACTCTATGCAGACTGTTGAAAAGCCATCTTAATGTTAGATTTTGTATTGCATGTCAAGAAAAATATGTATAATCAAAAGGGTGTTTTTAATGAAATCATTCAGGTTTAAAGATAACTCAATTCTGATACAAATCTAGTGTAACATAGCATCATAAGTCTTCTGGGTTATGCTATTTGCCAAAGGTAGCCAGCCTAACTAACACAGGCAGTTGCCTTCAACATTAGGAGAAAAGCCTGAGAGAAATTTGTTCAGCATGAACTCTCAGAAACCACAGTGACATTATACTGAGAACATGATGAGGACTTCAGTTTTGACTCTATGGATTTATGGTGCAATTAACTTGACAGTACTCCTTTAAAAAATAATATAGAGAGTGTCTTAGTAAAGAGTAGACATAAGACACACACTTGAAGGGTTTAACCCCCTCCCCCCCCCAAAAAAACACCAAACAAACAAACAAAACACCAAAAAGAACCCAGTGCATACATCATAAAAATACTAGTTTGTTCTAGGAATCCTAAAAGACCAGACTTCTGAATTTTAAGATTACTTTCAATTATTCAAAGGTGGTTAGACAGACCTTAATTTAGTCCTCAGGCATGGAAATGCTTATGCCCGTGGGCATCATGAATCACCTGCGCTTGTACTGCAACAAACTGAGAGGCACTGATGAGGAGTTCTAGAGGTAACCCTGTGAGATAGTCTTTTGTTCCTTCTCACCACTCTCTGAGGTTAAATTCTAGCACAAAATACATAATTAATTACTGGTTGATAGTATTTAGACCAGACATATCTGTATCAGATGTTTTACAAGTGGAGAGAAAATATCACTTGAAGGTCCTTTTTACTGTTCTTGGGGTTTGCCTTTATAAAATTAGGTTCCTAGGCATATTTTGCCACATATGTACTTGAATGTAAGGTTTTTTCTACAAAACAAAATGAAGTACATTGCAATCAACAGCCTGGGACAATTTTACAATTTCTTTGCTAAATGCCGTAGTCTGGTGTCTTTTATTTATATGTGTGTATGTATGTATATATAAACTTAAGTGTACCTGTGCTTAGGTTGCACTCAGTGTTATTGCCAAGGCTTAATTGAAAGGGCAATGTGAAATTGATTAACAGAGGCTACAATATTCTGTGTTAGTCTTTTTTTACACTTTCTCCTGGTGTTTCTTTTACCATTGTTCTTGTTTTTCACTAGTAAACCAGTCTGCAGATGGTTTTCCTTTTATTATTTCATGGCAGAGAGAATAGGGGAGAGAAGCAACAGTCTAGGGGGGATTTATTGTTATGTGTAACGCTCCAATTTGCTGTTCCTCTCCCTGCTGACACTCCTATACAAGCAGCAGATTGCCTTACTGCTGTGCTTTTTGGATCTTGAAAGAAAGAAAATCTGACACCAGGGATGTTGGTTCCCTTTTCATACTGTTCAGCTGTAGGGAACATGAACATTTATTTCCCTCCTCCGTTTCCACAGATCGTAAGCAATTCAAAGATTTTTTCCCCTAGACCTTTCTTTTTCAATCAGTATTACCCTTTATGGCACTCAGTCCTACAGGGTATTTTCTGAACTTTGATTTCCTCTGCGGTATGCTGCCTCTGTTGTAGTTAGTACCCTCACTCTCATCAGATTTACTTGACGAGTGTTTCATCTCCTTTCTGCTTCTCCTCCTAGCTCATTTTGCTGTATTTGGACGAGTGTAAAAGCTTTCTTTATGAAGTAAGAGTATCTCTGAAACCCTTAGTATGGACTGTGATTTCTCAATTATTTATCTGGTGGTATACGGTGATATATTGCAAAAAAAAAAAAAACCACCTCCAAAAACTCACAGCAGGCCTTCCTCTTGCTCTTTCCCCCATTCTTCCCAGTGATGAGGCAAGCGAGTGCTACATTGCTGGGTACAGATGTAGTTGCTCATTTACCTTTGTTTGCTCTGAACTAGCCCAAGCAAAGACGCCTGAGGTTGTGTTAGGTCTTCCAGGTTGATGCCAACCAGATTTCTCACCTGGCTGAGAAAACCCCCCGGAGGGGGAATGGGGGGAGGGCAGAGACCCACACATTGCAGCTGTGTGTACCTGCTGTCGCTGTTGAAAGCAAAAAAGATGTAATCAAGAAGATACGATGATACCATTTCTGCAGCACTGTGGTCTAAGTAAGTAAATGTGATAGAAACAGATGGATTGTCTTTAACTGGATAAACTAGTTAGTAAAAAAAGTGAAGCATTGGTGCACATGAACTATTTGCCACATTTCTTTTTTCAAGAAAAAATAAACATTGCTAGTAGATACTTTTATGTGAAACTTGAAATTAAGGAATGTTTCCATAGGTAGCTTATTCATGACCACATTTGATAGACAGCATCATGAAATTTGTTGAAGACTTTATCTGGGTGACTAACTTGTACGCCAGATCTGGGGAGCATGTACATTTTCTGTTTTCTCTGCTAGAATGTTTCAACTGGTTAGAATATTTTCTTTAATGTTCCTTCCCTCCTTTAAAGACTTCACAGTTGTTTCAGCTTACTTTCAGTGCTTTATTTTTTCCCCCCTTTCTGTACTAATTGCACACTATTTCTTGCATATATTGGGGATTTTGAGTAGTGTAGGGATATGACAGTTAAGAATGTCTACTTTGAAACTTCTTTTATGCATTCTCTTTTCAGAAAATTTCCCTTAGTGCTTCAGGTAATAATTCACACAGATCTATTCAAAACTTGGCTTTCATTATTAGAAGCATTCAACTAATTGTTTATTTACAAATGGATTATGATTAATACACAACATCATCAACAGAAAACTCTTCGAGTACCAGGAAATATTTCATCACAAAAAATTCAACCAGATTTAAAAAAAATTCCAAATTAAAAACAAATAAAGAAGAGAAGATGCTGAAGTTCTGTCCCCTAGCTTATTTTGTAGGAAATTACTCTAGGGCATGGGAGGTTCCTGCTCCTTTCACTAATTCAGAAAACGTGTTTGAATCAGCATTATATACAGGATGCCTTTTGCTTCTACTGGCATAGCATATTTCCACATTCTTATTCAAGCTTTTTTTGTTTTGGAGAGAGGGGAAACTATGACCATAAAGCCAGTGGTAAAAGCTGTCCTGAGAACCTGAGGTTCTTGTGTCAGTTACTCCTTGAATTAATGCTTAATAACTTTCTACCTGTGGTCTTGTGCAGTCGTTATTCCATATAATGGATATATCATAAAATAATAGCAAGGCATAAAAATGACAAAATGTCAGTTAAAGCCCTGGGTAAACTTATGTTAAAAAAGTATTTAGGTAAAAAAAATATGCATCAGAATTCTAAAAATACCAAATTTTAACCTGATTTTTTTTATTTTTTAGTTGGATTTTTAAAGAAAACTCTTTTTTATCTTAATCATACTAAGAAAAATTAAAATGTTGACATTGTGATAATTTGGAAATTTTAAATACCAACCAGCTCTATATATCAATACAGGAATAATGTAAAGCAAAAGTGAACAATGAGTAGAATTAAAGCGGCTTGTACAAAGACTTCATCAAAGAATTATGAGGGAAGTTTATGTGCATAAATCAAAATATATGCATGCATAACTGGCAGTCACAGCATTTGTCTAGTGGTGAGAGATTGATTCTAAATACATTTTTATTTCTCTTTCCAGAAATCTCAGATATTACGTAAATTAGTGGGAAAAAAATCTTTCACATTTAATTTATACATGGTTGGGTTATTAATATCTTAAGGAAAAAAGTTGTATTAACAAAAATAAATTTCTCTGCCAGTGAACGTACTCCTAGATATCATAGCTTGTAATTTTAAAATCACCATGGTTTATATCACATAAAATACATGATCACATGCCATTTATTGCTTTTCAGATTTGGTATTTGGCTTATTATAACCTTGCAGCAGTTCCTGTACTACTATTTAGACAGTTGTAGGGCAAATTCAATGCAAGGTAAAATTTGTTCATCTGTGGCAACTGCTGAAATAATTATTGTATGAGATTAAAATTGTAAACCAGATTATAATTATCATGGATAAAAAAGTTATGTCAAATTTACACAATGGAATAATTTATGATGGTTACAATGTTTTATCCTGTTTGAGTACTATTTTGTTTACATATGTGATTGCTGCATATTAATGGGATTTTGATTCAAGTAGATTAACTGAACACTTTCCAAACAACAAACAGAGTGTAAATAAGTTTTTTAATTGCTGTCATTTTACCATGGTGTCCTGCAAGTAGTAGCTGATATAAAATGTCAAGATAATATAATTCACTAGTATAAAGAAAGCAATTTTGGAACCATTTGATGTAATAAATTTTTAGAGTGAAATAATTTTATTCAATGATCTGCAGAGGGGCAGGTGGTCTTGATCTGGGTTCATTTTATGGTTGATTGGGGAAAGAATGTTGTTAAAGCCATTAAGAAAAGCGTTCTTTGAATTTGTTAGATTTCTGTATAAATATATTTTGAAAATAATACAGAAGTGCTAATGAAAGAAAGTTTGGTTTCCTCTCAGATCTTGCTAGGAATATTTCATATATACATTGCTACACACCCTACCATCTGAAGGACAATAAGCGCCTTTTAGGACCCATATTCCTGTACAATGCTCTTTGAGGTCAATAACCTATTTAAAATGACAGTTACAGTGAAATACTTTGTTCCCATACTGCATAATATAAATTTAACTGATAAAATTGCACCTACTCAAGAAAATTAATGACAGGTTGGACTGCTTTGGTTTTATTTTTTCATGTTATAGGTCAAAATCAAAATATTTTTGCTGTTCTTTTTGCCTATTTTTTTGACATGTGGTAACTAAATTTGTATGAAACCATGGCTTGGCCTCTACTGGAAAAGGTCAGTATGACTATCTATTATAATGAGGCAATGCCAGCAAGTCCTGCTAGTGAATGCGCTTCTTTCCTGAAATCATTTATTTGCAATGTAAGTCATATTCCTGAGATCATATTCCAAATGCAATACGAGTTCTGGACTCATGATTTTTGTCTTTGGAACTATCTTCATACCAGGGCTTTCAGCAGCACACAAATTACTTCAGCAGAGCTTGTTTCTAATGTAGACCTAACCAATACGCTGCCCAGACTCTAAACACTTTCTGGTACAGTGAATTTGTGATTTATTAGTGTTGCTTCCTGTCTGCAGCATGGCCTGTTTTGCAAATGAAATAGACTTTGATTAAGGTTAAATGCTGTGTGAGTTTAGGTAAGAAAGACGTATGCCTGCAATTTGGTGCTTTTTAAGAGTAGTATTGTTGCAATTTGTACTTGAGTAGTCCTAATGTCAAACTAAAGTATTTTTGTACAGTATTCTGCTCTTAATGCAAACATTTACTTCTCTAAGTGATGTCACATTCTGGAATCCCTTGATATGAACAAATACCAATATTTTGCAATTTTTTTTTTTTACCTACATCTCTCTACCATGAATATTATTGTGGTTTTGTTGCTTTTGTAATTTTTAAAATAATCTTTGTTTTAGAAATTACTTAGATAGAGTCCACATTAAAAAATAAATGTCACTTCTCTGTTAACAGCGCCTATCAAATGGCTCCATAGACTCAAATGATGAAGCCAGTCAAGTTGTTGAACTTCAGGAACTACTGGAAAAGCAAAACTATGAAATGGCACAAATGAAGGAGCGTTTGGCTGCATTGTCTTCCCGGGTGGGAGAGGTGGAGCAGGAAGCAGAGACTGCCAGAAAGGAGCTCATTAAAACAGAAGAAATGAACAGTAAATATCAGAGAGACATTAGAGAGGTAAGGAGTTCACCACACTCATCTCATTTTTTTGGACTGTTGTTCCTGTGATACCTACTACAAACTTATAGAGGCCAATTAATGTGGGCAGCAAAAGTTGAGCACTGATAAAAGCCCTTGTACGTAAGAAACACAAAATTTACATTGAGAAATAGTACTAGAAATCTCTTTATAAAACCCTGTTCATAAAAGTGGGTGTGTATATGTGCAACTCTAATAGGAGGAAGGCAAACTCCTTTGTGGTTTAGGATCACTAGAGTGCATTCTGGCAAGTTTTCAGCTATTTCAAGTTTTTAAGATAAACTCTGTTTAATAGAAATGCTAGTCATGTAGATAGTTTAAAGCACATTTTTAAAACTCCTGGGCTGTTTTATAAAACTGTGTTATTTATATAATCAATTATAATATTTACTCTTGTGTGGTAACTTCATTACTTCATATGCTTTTCCCTTCTCTCAATAAATGGAAATATAATTCAGTTTTCCTTTTCTTTCCTCCTCTTAAATTTGTGGTGCTCCTTAGTACTCTCCAGAGTATCTTCTCTTATGTGGATGTTCTCAGTATATGTGGATGGTTGGCTTCTAGAATCTATTTTAGTATTTTGAAATTAGAGTAGTTACCTTTCTGTTACACTGCTTCCTACAATATAGTTGTCATATGGATTTATGTATGTGTATATATATATAGGCATTTGTATGTATATATTTAACCTGTTATTTCTAGTATTCTGGAAGAAATGTTCCTTCAGAACCTCTGATGCCTGACACAGCCTCAAAGTGTCTTCACATCTTTGTACTCTGCCTCTTTCTTTTGCTGTTTCTTGCTTAAATACCGCATTACACCAGCTACAGGCTTACTTGCTGTCAGCCCTTTGCTTCCTAAGTGAAGTGGCCACTAATGCATTTGCATGTAGAGTAATTACCAAATGTCAGCGCAAAATCTGCTGCGAAAGGTGTTTGTAAAGGTGGAAGTGCCTGTCTTCATTATTTCGGACTGTGACAAAAGAGTCTTCTCAATGCACAAAATTAAATTCCTGCAACAAGAAGAGTGGTTTAGTATTGTGTAACTTGGATAAAATATTGGATTTTTTTTTCCCTGTGTGTTTTTAATGAATTACATACGTAATTACTATTTTTATATATCACCTGGATATGGTCCATTTTAGGACTAGCTATTTGGATCCATTTATATCTTCATTGTGCCTTACTTGAAAAATAATCATTGCACTTCAACACTACTTTCATAACGTAATATAACACAAACAGCAAGATATGCTCATCAGTAAATATTTCATTGTGAAACGTGGCAATATGTAAGTCTTCTCAAGAGTCAGGCACAAGTTTAAAATAAATAAAATTTTCTGCTTTCAGTAAAATTATTGGAAGAGACATAAACACTGTAATAGACAGACTAATGAATAATCTGTCTAAATTAACAGCTATTGAGTTTCAGTGAGGCCAGCTTGTAATACATGAATATAAACAGCTCAAGATCTTAAAGAAATCCTTATCCGTAACATATATGGATAACATACCCATATATTATGGCTATATTATGTATCCAACATTGTGGTAATTTGTTTTCCTAAATTTTCAGGACAAGTCACAGGCTGAATGCTACATGTACTTCAGCAGAAAATTTTAGCAGGACCCAGGAATAAGAGTAGAAATGCTCATATATGGTTTTTTCCCCATATTCACTGCACTATGTTTCTACTATATGTAAATATATCAGTTTTTCTATTTTCTGATCAAGCCTGCTGTATTTTAAGATGCAAGCAAGTAAATGTGAGCTGTGGTTGCTATGTCTTTTTGCATTGAAAAATATAGAACTAGAAAACTATACAAAGGTGAGGGTTGTTTCTGTTTGTTCTACTCAACAGCTACCACTCTAAATATCACAGTTACAAAAAATCACAAAGGAAATAAGTTATCTTTAAAAAGGAAAAGTTACTGCTGTGCATACTGTACATCCCTGTCTGGTGTTAGCATGAAAATTAAAGTGGTATATATAAAATTATGTAACGTTTTAATTGCATGGTTCTTGATGGGTTTTTTGTCATGTTAGGCAATGGCACAAAAGGAAGATATGGAAGAAAGAATAACGACGCTGGAGAAGCGCTACCTCAGTGCACAGAGAGAATCCACCTCCATACATGACATGAACGATAAGTTGGAAAATGAACTGGCAAACAAGGAAGCCATCCTACGCCAGGTGCAGTATCTGCATTAGCTGCTCTCTTCATACACCGTGAAAACTAATGCAAAAAGGGAGCAGATCTACAGGAGAAGGTTTCCATTAGGTTAATCTGTTCATTTTTAATCAACAGATCAGTTAATCTAAAAAACCCCCTAAGTTGTTCAGAAGCTCTAAGCTACTTCCTATCAGCTACTCTGACTGTGAATACCAAACCAATGTGTACATTCAACATTGGAAAATAACTGTGTTTTCTGATAGTGTCTTGCATAAATGCACATAGTCATATACCCTAAGTACAGGATTATCTTTGCTTCTTATGTAATTTTCTGAATTTTATTAAAAAAAGAAAACAAAAAAATAGTATAACCAAAATAAACTCCCTCGTGCAGGAAAGATCAAAATTTGCATACAATATATTCTTATTGTTTCACATATTAGTAGTATGTAAATAAAATTTTACAAAGCTAAATTATCCCTGAATATGTTTTTTAAAAAAGAAGATTATAACATGATTGTGCAGCTTTCTGTCATGGTACTTTGTCTCCACAGTAATTCCAAAAGCTGGAGTGTAAAATGAACAGAAAACACCGATTTGTAATTTGAAGAATACAATGTGAACTGAAAGCTAACATGAGATGAATATAATTCAAACTGTAAAAGATAATATTGCTCCACAGTATCAGACTTCTTTATTTTTTTCATCTATCATGTCTTCAAACAATATAAAACGCTATATGGGAAATAAGTGTGTATGATCTGATAATCTCTGCTTCTATGACTGGATGCAGGTATATTTACACACACATGCACGCATCCCTCTGTGCATATTTATATACATGTAAGTGACTACCTCTTCAGGGAAGTTAAAGCATCAGAACTCAAACTCTCCAGCTTCCCTCAACTATTTTAAGAGGTATCTTCAATTGTTAGCCAAAAAAACCCCCAAAAAACACCCAATAATGGAAAAGTAAGGTACCTGCATCTGAGTTTTGATTGCTGCCAATGTAGGTCACGCTGTGCTGCGGAGGTCCACTTCCTCAAAGCAGTGATCAATAGCATTAGGCTTAGAATATATACAGGCATACTTAAAGTTGATTTGCAGCATTGTAATGTGAAAAGTCCACCTTTTCATGCTTTTGAAGGATTAAAACAGAATCTAAAATCTTTTTCATTATGTCTTCTATTACCTGGAATGAACAGGAAGGAAAGAATCACTTACCAAACCATTAAAAATTCTTTATCCTGTGGTGTATCTCAGCAGACCAGAAAATACTGCAGTTCTCAAAAGTCCTGTTCATATTTCATGTTTATCACAGATTAATCGATTTCACCTCTGTAAAGACTTAATTGTAGGTTCACAATGAACTATATCCCTGCAACCTTAAGCAAATAGCAACCAGGTTATGATGATGAATGAAATGTCAGTTTTAACATTTCCTAATATACGAAAGGCATTTGTTCAGAAAATTGCATGTGGCAATTTCTTCAGAAACTTTGCTGGGAATTCTATCCTTTTGGAATTGTACTCTTTCCCATTTTAGCTTATACATAAACTCTTCTGTGAGATGGACTCAATATTTCTATTTGGAAAATTCTTATTTTACTGGCACCAATGCTTTTACTTTGCTCGGGTAAACAACAAGGAGCTTTTTGTTCATCTTCAGTAGTTCTATTTTACAGCTCCTTTTCTTCACCTGCATATGAACCTTGAGCCTCAGATCATTCATCATTAGTAAGACTGGCAGCCTACACTGTTCCATGCTTGAGTTAATACCTCTCCAATAAGGTCTTCCAGGTTGTGGAGTATCTATGCCTATGTAGTGAGTTTTGATCACTTCCCCAATACCTCAGAAACTAAAGGAAAATTTTAATTCTGTTGGTTTTTTTTTTCAATACCTGTTTATCTATCTTTGGCCTTCAGTTGGAAGACAAAAACAGACAGCTGCAAGAGCGTCTAGAGCTGGCTGAGCAGAAGCTGCAGCAGACGATGAGGAAGGCTGAAACCTTACCTGAAGTGGAGGCTGAACTGGCTCAGAGAATTGCAGCTCTGACTAAGGTACTGCCCTGAGAAAATAGGTTCACTTCAGACACCCCATTGTTTAATGCTGGTTCGCAGCCCAATTCCTTACCTCAAGGACAAAACCAAAGTAGTATCAAGCTGATCTGAAAGAAGAAAACGTTTCCTGATAAGTATGTCCTGATAAGTTTAACCAGGAATGGTCTCAATGCCGTGTTTGTAATTCTTAGCATTTTGGTAACAGGAAAAGTAGTTATATGTAAGTTAGCCTAGAGTATATTTACAAGGAAGTCATATATTTCCAATACATGTGAGTATTACTTATCCTAGGAATACTCATTTTACTGTATAAGAGTTTCTAATTTAAGGGGAGGTGGGTGGAGGGAAATCCCACTCCTACACTTACTTAGTTCTTCTGGACGTTTTCATACACCATGAATATTAAACAACGATTATTTTCATTCCAATAAGGGCTATAAAATCAAATCTTAGTGGCAGCTGGGTTGATTTGTAAAACACAAATGAAGACAACTTGCAGTACAAAGTTTGCTTTGAATGATTCTTTGTATCATATATCTGCAAAGACAAGTGTGAGACCCTAAAAGGACTTCAAACTGTTTTTTCTGATAAATTTATTATATGGCAGCTTTCTTGCAGAAAAATAAGAAGATAAAAATACATTTTCAGTAGTGCAGTTTTCATGTTTAGCCTCTAACACTTTCAGGTATGCCTGTAGTTAATACTGTAGCTCAGGTATTATCAGCTTCATAAAGAGATATAATGATAATATGTTTATTCTTCATCTCTTAAAATCAGACAAATAAAGAAAAATGCATTTAAGAGATTGTATTACATATCACTCTGATGTATATGAGCTTTCCTTTCTCTATTGCCAAGGAGTGTTTCTAGCTATTTATGTGCCTAGCTATTTTTAAATTTGACGGATTTTTTTCAGTTATCATGTTTTTCCATTTATAGTGAAGCCTTAAGTGCTGAGCAGCTCATTAATAAAGTTGGATTTTTAAGTAATTTAGTTAAGTAGAAAGAAAGAAAGAAAAAGAGGCTTTGGGGGGATTTGGGTTGTGGGTTTTTACATTTTGTTAAGGCAAGATCATTATTCAGTAATCAAGATTTTGTGCTATCCACTTTAGGTTTATATGAATGGGTGGGAATCTGAAAGAGAGACTGAAAATGGTGGAAAAAAAGAAGAATCAGCAAAAAGAGAACTACAGGAAATACCAAATAAATATCATTGCATTTTAATAAAAGCTCAGGTGCACATAAGAGCAGTCCCTTGGCATTTTAACTTTTTTTTTCAGTTGTTTCTGTTTCAACGAATAATCACATATTCTAATGCCCTCAGTAGCTTAAAAATACTGTTTTCTATTTTAAGAGGATTTTTCCTGAATAATTTCTCCAGCAATTAGGCACCAGTAAGTATTTTGCAGTCTCAAGCATGTCTTTTCTTGCAACTGCATTTTTCCTTGAACATATATTAATGACACATATTGTAAGAAGAAATTGCATTTCAGCCATGCAGAGCACTCAGGGACTTCCATGAGATACTGTTGTTGTTGTGACCATAAAGCTGCAGTATACATCTCTGTTTGTCTTCTTACATTATTTCATGGGATGTGGTTAGAGAGCTGTGAACACAGCTGATGCTCCACCCCATTTCACTTTATCCAAGGTTTTGCTAAGCAGGAAACTCTAAGAAGTATATTAGACTGTAATGACTGTTCTGTTCATTCCTCTGTGATCACATGGAAAACTGAAGAAATTAATTTTATTTAAAATTGTGTCTTCTTGGAGTACATGGCATGAAGAAGAATGTCAGAATTTGTCCAATAGGCCAAATAAGCATGTGTTTTAGATATCTTGTATACAACATCTGTGCAAACTGTAGAGCTCATTAAAGTGCTGGTCTGGCAGCTCTGAAGTTTAAAGTGCAGTACTTTTCACGGATCGCGTAAATGTAGCTCGGAACCAAGGATGACACTGTAGTCAGTGCAGCTTATTTAAGTAGCTTTAAACTAGCTAGCTGGTGTACTGTTACCGCTCTAGCTCTTCAGTGAAAGCTGCAAGACCTACCTAAGGGGCTGAATTTGTTGGCTAATTGTTGAATTAGTTGGCTAATTAATTTTGCCTTTGTTGAGCAAGCATATTGTCAGTAGGGCTGAAATTAGCTGGCTTCAGACTACCTTAAGTCTGCCTGCCTGAGCTATGGTGGCTGCATGTCCATGTACACTAAGTAAAAGATGAGCCCGCGGAATCAGCTAGTCTTTCTGCACTGCAAAAAAGTCAAAAATTATTCTCCTTTCTTCTGTACTACCTCAATGAATGTGGCTTCTCTGAGATTAATGGGGTTACAGTCTTCTTACATTACAGTCATATGAAAGAGGTGAGTTAAGCCTAATGTTTTACATGTTTTTTAAAGGAAAGTAGTATGGGATAACTGGAAACCATGACTGCTTCACTGTGGGTAAAATGTAAGACCAATTATTTACATGTGGAGATAGAACAGAACAAACATGCTCTGGATTTGGATGTGATCTCCACCCCAAGTTTAAAATATGCATGTTACAATTCTGCATTCAATTTATTATACTCTTCCTCATAGCATTCATTTTATTATGCTCTTCCTCATAATAAATCTGTGTTGGGATTCTGCAAAAGGAGGATGTAGAATGAGATCTTCTATGGTGTCAGTTTTTAAAATGAGTTGGTTTTCTTCTTTATACGTATGGGCTAGTGAATGTTTTTTGCTACTTTTCTATGCCCAAGCTAGTTCATAAAGAGTGAACTTCCAAAAGTTTGGACTATACAGTGAACTCAGATAAGTACCCATAAATTTACCTGAATCATTTGAACTTTCTTTGGCTGTGTTTTCACTGTGTTCTGCCCATTGGGTGAGCAACTGGAGGGTTAGTCAGCCTATGGCGGACTAACCTGGAACAGCATCATCCGAGGTACCGTGCTGTCCTGCCTGGCTGTCACACTGGTATCTGTCTGGTCATGACAAGCAGCCCAGCTCTCAGCATGTATCCCAAGATTTAGACTGCCATGACTCATTGAGCCACCTTGTACTCACTCTCAGAGTGTTGGTCTGTTTGCCTGCCCTGGAGAAGAGGCAGTTGGTAGTAGAAAGAACTGCCCTCCAATATTAACTAAACCTTTCTTTATCCTGTAAGATATTTATTTTCCTCAGAAGGAACAGACATTGGAGTGTCCAGAATCTTCAGATGGTTAGCCTGCCAAACACTGTTTCCCCTTGCATGTATTCAGGGGAGGGGTCCAGTGGAGACAACCAGCATCCACCTGCTTCCATTCACTCGCTCCAGCTGGTAGTCACTCTCCCCCTCGGGTGCTTGTGCAGCAGAGGTACCATGTCAATTCTCTGATCACAAGGCAGCGGTCAGCATTCTACTCCATCGTTCCTGTATGCAGGTCACCAGAAATACCAACAGTGCTTTTTAGCTGCATTAGAGCAGCACTGAGATGGAGAAGAGAAACCATAATTGTAATAAACCACATTTAGCATAGTAACACCTCCAGCTTATTTTAAAGGTAATAAACGTGACTTGAAAGTTAGAGGCAAGTGGGACAAAATGCTTATTTTGTGACAATGTGGGGATCTGGTTTGCATTAAGTAGGGAAGATACTGCAAGAAAGTGAAAGGAGAAGGTCTGCAGTGGAAAGGATGCAAAGGGGGGAAAAGTTCTGCAAGACATGGATGTGGTTAAGACAGAAATCTCTCTGAGAACAAGGGAGAAAGAGAAGATGATGTGTTAGCTGAAGAAGGAAGAGAAACTCCACATTTACAACACATTACTGTCTTCTCAAACAACCCCTCTTCTTGTGCTTCCCTTTCCACTGAAGGTTTTGTCCTGGTAGGAGGAAGAAGCGAAAGAAGCAGGTTTGACAGAGCTAAGTAGAAGGAGTTGCTTACTAAAGCTGTGAGGTGTAGAAGGTAGTGGAGAAACAAAGGAGAGGAAAGAATGTGTCAATATCTAGTGACTGAAAGGTTGGGTTTCAGAAAAAGAGGTGACTTAAGCCAATATATTTTGTCACATTTGTAACAGGTTAGAAGTGAGCATGTGAACAAGTAGCTGATAACTTTGTGACCTGTTGCTATTCAGTCACCATGATCACCTATTTTCACCTTCGGATGCATAGCTCCATTTAATAACGCATTCTTTCTTCTTGAATAACTCACTCGTTCAAAGGATAGCCAAAGGAATGTCTGCCATAAGAAGCCAGTAGAAAATCTGGAGACGGCAGGTGTTCAAAAGTCAAGGTCCCAAAACTGTGGAAATTGGCTTGTATCTTAGAAAAGTCTAGATTTGTTCCTGCAGCTCAGTATGAGGAAGAAAAATTATAGCACCTGTACTGTACAGGTGCTTTCTGCATCTGAAATTGGATTTATTACTTTTTTTTCAACTAAGATGCAAAGACCTAAAAAATGTGCAGTGCTAACAGTAACAGAGTATGTGAAAACAACATTTTTTTTGTGGGCGCATGAGCAAGCAGCAGAGTTTTAACAGGGTTAGAGAGCAATAATGCAAACTGCTTCGATATTCCCTCAAAGCAAAATTTTCCTGTATATTACTGGCTTATACTGGCTATTTCTTTGCTGCTTCATAGCATATAGAGTGCAAAGTGAGCATCAAGACTCATTCTGGTATCTCATAGGGGTCAGACGTTGTTAGTTTTTGTCCATATCCAGTCTAAGATGCACAATTTCACAAATCTATTTTTAACTGAATGTGCTGGCTAAATGCTTTAAATTCTCATTGCTGAATACCACACCATGTGCCTTACTAATCCTCCTGTACAGGGTACTAGTGAACAGACATGCAAGTCATATATTAAAAAGAAGAATGTAGGGTAAGGTCTGCCAAGTAGTGACACAAGTTCCACTTTAGAAACTTTTTAACTCAATTAACTCTTAGCAAAGTTAAGATAAGATTAGATTCTTTTTTCATAAGAAATCTAACTTCTGTTTATGAACCTCAGAGTCCACAGTGGCCCCTTCTTTCACGTGTATCTGAAATTCTGCTATGGGAACATTACTACGTGTGCCTCAAACCACAAGGCAGAGATGGAGACATTTGATGTTTTTATGGTAGGCTCCCAAGTCTCTCAAAGAGCATATTCTTGTGGGAATATCTGGGGCTGACTAACACACATGGACAACAAAAAAGTGTAGCTACCACAGGCATGTCAATCCTAACAGAGTGGCCTGGAGAAGTCTGTGCAGGAGGCATTTGGAAATCCCTTAGGGAATAGCTGAATTGCTAGGTCTTTTTTTCTGGATGGGTTTCTGAGACCTAGGTTGGGGCCTTCCTCAGTGTAAAGGGCGATGAGAGGTGTTGAAACCCTCATTTTGGGAGTATGTTCCAACTAGGCACACCAGGAGATGGAAGGGCTGCGCTTTCCTACTGCAGCTCTGTCTACAGGTGGGTTTCTGCAAGTAAGAGAAAAAGGGAGTATGTACATGTGTTTCCATCTCCCTGGCCCTTACAGAGGATACCTTTTTGATTCATGTCCCTGCTGCACAGGCTGCTCATGTATTTGGCATGTAATAACCAGTGGTTAAAATCCCTAAACAGGATTAGAGCCCAGGGTAGGTACTAAGGCTGTGAACCTGTGCTTGTTCTCTGCCAGACAAGCAGTTGAGCCTAATTGTTTAATGTCTCAGTTACAAAATAATTTGGTTCTTTTAGAGTAATACAGAATAACACTTTAGGAACAAACAAATAAAATGCACATAGATAAAGGAAACATAAAAAATGCAAGTACATTTTATGTGTTTTTATAATAATGACATTTATTTTGATTCTAAGGTATATTGAATTTTAATTAATTTTAAAGTCTCTTTATCCTACCAAAGAAATGTAAAGGGAGGTGAATGTGGAGATCAGCTCTGTTTTCTTTTATGCTGTAAAATGAAGTACAGGTACTCTCACCCACATTCAGGAAGATTTTTTGACAAGAATGTACATACCAACATTTTAATATTCTTAGTGAAATAACTGAACACTAGCAAAAAGATTTATATATATCTTAAACATATACCTTACTGGATTATTAAAGCAGTAGGAAGTTATGAAATAACAGAACTAGATGGCTATAAGAATCTTAAGAGAACATCATGATCTTTCAAGAATGTTTTCTATATAAGAATTCAGATAACATACATCATTCTGACAATTTTATTCCTTCTCTTCCTCCTCTTCCAAGTAAGTTAAACCTAATACCACAAACATTTTATGCATTGAATAGACTATTTCCTCCTAAGGAATAAAGTATGGTATTGTTTGGCCTGAAAACCCATTTTTTAGTTTGAAAAATAAGGATAAAATATATAGCTGGCTAGACCAGCTTCTCAAGGATGGCTTATGACACATAGCACCACATGTAAGAAGACTTAAATAAGATCTCCTTTGAACCTAGATATATTAGTTTCATTATCTTCATATTTTGCATTAACCTGCAATTAAGTGTATAGAAACAGTGAAGATTAAGTAACTGGCTTTTAAAGTTTGCAGTCAGCTAATGAAGCTTCTAAGTAGTTTAATTTTGTGGGATGATACCCCCAATGGATTCTATATCTACCTCAATGAAAATTATTTCAAAAGAGGTAGAATTACTTAAGTTTTCTCCATTATCAGCTCAGAGGTTTGATGATTTCAAATCTCCTGACTCTTGGAGATGTATTAAAGGAAGGCCTTGAACCAATAGTGCAGCCAGGACTCAAAAAGGGGAAAAGTCTATCTTCTACACAGGAGGATAAATCTTGGTCACTTTGTGGAAGGGATAGCATGATCTGGTTGTCCGCAATCACAGGGACTTAACTTTTTCAGTTAATTTTCTATTTATCCAATTGGGAGTGGAAGCAGTGCGTTAGCACTTGTGTGCTGAAACAAACTAATAGGTAAAACTAAAAGATAAGATAAAGAAAATCATAAAGGAATTGTCACTGGTTCAAACTGTAATAAATAGGCAAAATAGCTTCAGATAATTAATAAGTCACAGTATGCCTGCTTCATGATCAGAAACAATAACTGCACTTATTTTATTAAATGAGTTTAGTTGCAAAGTATACTGATTTTCCCTTAAATTTTGCAGGAATTTGAATTTTGTGAATATACTTACTCTGAAAAGAATAGTAGTGATCTTCAAAGTTAAACATTATTCTTGTATTTAAACAAAGCAGGATTTTCTCATATGGATATCTCCATATCAAAACTTGCAGTTTATATTTATAAATCACTAGATCACAGGCTTATTTTCTGTCTGATCTTTTGGTCCTGATAATACTCCTGAGTTTAAGTTATGGGTAATTTTAAGTTATGGTGTACATCTGGAATTACTTTGGTATCTATTTGTAATTATTCTGATAAATCATTAGTAGACAACAGTATGAAAGAGTCTCACCAAAAAAATACAGTTGTAAAATTAGTATATCTTGTACATATTAAAGTTTGCTCATCTAAAGATGGAGTTCAGAATCTCTTTTTGAGAGAGGGTAAATCTGACAGAGTGAAATAGCATTTGACAAGCGCGAGCTCACAACTCAAAGTCATCAGTAGCACTGTCTATATGCCTTATGCACATTCCTGTTTCCATAGCAACAAATCCAATATAGCATTTCCCTTTCTTTAAGGGCTTTTTTTTTTTTTTCATTTTGAATGGTAACGTAGATTTGTTTGATATGACAATAACATGAATATTCATGTTTTGCAACAAATGACCTAATTAAGGTCAACTTCTGTCAGAAACAGTAATGAATCTTTGGATGGATTACCATTTCTATACTCAGTAATGACTTTTCATTCCTATTAATGAATTTTTATTTATAGGTTCTTCTTTTATCTGATGACCTTGATCTTCCAAAGAGATCCACCAGGGTGGATCCTTTCAAAGGGATGAAAACTCTATTGTTTATTTGGATGAAAGGGCTTATGTAGTGTATTCTAAAATGGAATACTAAAGCTTGAGCCTTGTCTCTTTTGACGTTCTTTCTGTTTTCTAGAAATTAGGGAATGTACCATAACATTGCATAGTTCTTTAACTGACCAATCCATTAATTTAGTATTTATGCATTGTTTTCATTCCTAGAAAATGATAGAAGAATTGTAAAGAACTTTCTGACATTGGCCTTGCAGAGCCCTGTTCTGGTGTTCAGTGTGCCATAATTAAAAAACAACAACATTAGATTAGACAGTATTGCTTTGAATTCACTCTGTAGTAATATGTCATCAGCCAGCCATCACTAACCTTGAACCTCCATGTGTAGGTTGATAGCTTTTTTAGCATTCCATTATTTTCAGTTTCTCCACGTCAACTGCATCATATTCACCAAGTATCAGTGTAGTTTATTCCACTAAAAAATCTGTCAGTTAAAAGTATTAAATTTTCAGTCACACTTTTCTTTTAAGCATTCTGTGCTGTGTTCTGTTCAGTGTCAGTGTCTTTAGTTCTGATTTTTCAATTTTGTCCCTCTCCTTTTCCTTGACTTGTTAGTCTGATCCAACCTCTTCTACCTCATCTGATGATTATCAATATGTTATGGAAGCTAAACTACAAGAAATGATCTCCATACGTAGGAAGGTAGTCCTACTGGACTTTACTTTCTATTGCTAAATAGAATCCATCTGATTTGTTTTCATTTTCTTTAACTTATTTTATTTTTTTTTTATTGATAATCAACCATCGTGCAGTTCAGTGCTTCAGGAGCTTACAATTTTACGATGGCAGGTTTGTGTTCAAACCATGCACAGTCTGCATGTTACATTTGGCTGATTTCATTGCTCATAAATAACTCCAATGTTTTGCTGATGCTTGGATGTAACAGGCCTTTGTAGCTGACACATTTCAAGCAATGCTGTTCAGCTGCCTGTTTAAAAAAAGTTTCTTTTCGGAAAACTAAGTTTGCAGTTAGTAGTAGCTTGCTTTATGTTTTGTTTAAATTTTACTGATATAAAAACTTACAAAGCCACTTAAATTACAGAAAGACTCTTTCTATTTTTTTAAAGGCAGAAGAAAGACATGGAAACATCGAGGAACGTATGAGACACTTAGAAGCTCAACTTGAAGAGAAGAATCAGGAACTGCAAAGAGTATGTGTATTGCAGACAACTTCTGTGCACTTTTCTTCTTTTGATTTGTCAATATAGCCCTACATTATGCACTCCAGCACACAAATCTATGTCCTGGTAAATGTTTTATTTATAGCAGTGATGGCAGTTTCTTCTAGCTTTACTTAACCATCATGATATACTAGTTGACATCTAGTTGCACCGTTCAAAGTATTGTGCTGATACAAAAATGAATGTGCATTAATCAGGAACTAATTACATTTCCTGTGGAATTTCTTTAAATGGCTAGAGTTACCATACTTTTTGTTTTATTTGTTAATGATACAAGTCTGTACTGGTTAATTTTGGACTCTATCAATCTGTATCTTCTATTCTACGTTAAAGGCAAGGCAAAGAGAAAAAATGAATGAGGAGCACAACAAAAGATTATCAGATACCGTAGACAGACTTTTGACAGAATCCAATGAGCGTCTGCAGCTACACTTAAAAGAGAGAATGGCAGCACTTGAAGAAAAGGTACAGTGCAAAGAGCAGTATAATGTTCAGCTTAATAAAGATTCTCCTGTATGAAACATGTTCTACTTTTATCAGGATGGAGGCATCATGCTGATTTTCTATTGCCAAACATTACCACAAATATGGTCTAACTTACACATTCAACTCTTAATTGAAGAGTGCACTCAAGCATCTTTCCAGAACTACTGCGAACTGGATATGCTGAATATTATGAGTCCCTTTTTCATCAGCGTGGAGTGTGATAAAGAGCTTGTGAAGGACCAGTGCACAACACGGTGTGAGTTAGTGAGAGAAAGTATATGAGAACAGAGGAACGTTTCAGATGTGCTGTCATTCCTGTATTTTAACCTGCTGATTTTACCTCACTTCCTCTGGGAAGAGTGAAATGTTGTCACCACAAGAGAAGGAGCATTTACCCTTGAAGAAGGAATGTTGTTTACAGATTTTCCATGATGTGAGACACGGTGGGCCTGCAAAACTCAAATCTCATGACCTTTATATTCATCCTCCTTAATCCCTCCCTCTTCTGCTTAGTCACCTTCAGTTTGATCTGAGGGGAGTATTTCAGTGTCTTTCAGAAGGACATTTCAGAACCTCTCAGAGGATGTACTTCTGGTTTATATCATTGAAACAAAATGTCGTACGAAGCAAGAAATAGGCCTGCTGAAAGAACAACCTGGGAGAAATAGTTGTGTAAGAGTGTTGCGGTTGCTCAGTTCAAGGAATATGCAAAGTTTTTGCTGTTCTTGAAAAAACATGGTCCTACATGTTTGGATTATTTCCAATGTTTAAAATGTAATATATATCAAACTGAAGCATTGAAGGATTTTTATTTTAAAGTCCAGTGGGTATGAACTTTGCTAACTTGTACAGAAAGGATACATGTATATGGTGATATCTGATATTTAACATATCTCTAATTTCTTTCTTGTTTGCTTTTTTCCCCATCTTTTTATTGCTAGAATGTTTTGATTCAAGAATCTGAAAGTTTCAGGAAAAATCTGGAAGAGTCTTTACATGACAAGGTACTATAAAATACTGTGATTTTATCTGTTTTTATCAAAAGTTACATATTTATTATTTGGAAATATGTATATGGTACATTAATTATCTAACTAGCATGTAAAATCTTCCTGGTATCAATGATAATTCCTTTAATCACCCAGGTGCCTTAACTAGCCTTTGAGGGTCTCTAACAGTTGTTCTGAGCTAAGTTAATGGTTAAGATCCTAGCCTCAGGAAATCAATATTAAAATTCATATTGATTTCACTGGCTATGGAATTTTTGTTCTATCAGTTTCAATTCTAAAAAAATCTTGTTTAATGGAGATCTATGCATAACTCGTTACACTTTCATAGTGAAGAATGTAATTGCTAGATTTGATGCAATTCTTCTTAACAGTGACATTATGCTCAATATATCTGAAAGTGTCCTTTCTTAGTTCATTGCAAGTAAACTTGTAATACTGCTTAGTGAATCGAATTAATTATAAATATTTCTTTCAATCCCAAATGTTAGGATTTTGATTTGAAGTTATGCTTGCTTTGACTGCAGTAGACAAATGTATGTGCATTCAGATTCACAGAAGTGTTTTTGAAATCTATCAAATCCATTTAAAAGCGATTTTATAGAATTTAAAAAACATAGTTCCATTCAATACTAATATAATTGTATCATACGATATCCAAAATCAAGAACTTTGAGGAAAATAACAAAAGAAATATCTGTTCAAATAAATTGTTACATTCATCTACTTTCAGTTAACTTTATAGAAAGGCAGCAAGATTAAAGTCACAAAAAAGAGCTTGTAGTGCACTTTAAATAAATAAAATTTCTGTGCTGTACTGTACTACCACAGTTATAAGGTGATTCAGCTGTTTTAAAATCAGGATCATACTTCACCATCAACTTAGATAACAAAAAGGACATTTCTAAAGCTGTGTCAATTGAAACAAAAGTTTCTACCATTTTGCTACCAGAGAATCTAAACCTGAATTATGGATACCAATTTTGTCTGTGTAAATAAGGTATTTTTCCACTGTTATCTCCAACATAACTTTATTGTTTTAATAGCATTAGAGTGGAAGTGAATCATAGAATCATAGAATCATAGAATCTTTAGGTTGGAAGGGACCTTTGAAGGTCATCTATTCCAACCCCCCTGAAATGAGCAGGGACATCTTCCACTAGATCAGGTTGCTCAGAGCCCCATCCAACCTGGTCTTGAATGTTTCCAGGGATGGGGCATCTACCACCTCTCTGGGCAACCTGTGCCAGTGTTTCACCACACTCATTGGGAAATATTTATACCTTAGATGTAGTCTGAATCTGCCCTCTTTTAGTTTAAAACCATTACCCCATGTCCTATCGCAACAGGCC
>NW_010518288.1:112736-122736 GCF_000687285.1 Phaethon lepturus | reverse complement strand
GTTCTTTCACCTGACTCCCGGGACTTTCCAAATACCATGGAGAGTGGCTTGGCAACTACATCAGCCAATTCCCTCAGGAGTCTGGGATGCATCTTGTCAGGGCCCATAGATTTGTGCATGTTCAGGTTCCTCAGGTGGTCTTAAACCTGATCTTCTCGTACAGCAGGATGGACTTTGCTCCTCCAGTCCCCATCTTGCAGTCCATCCACTCAAGGGGTGTGGGAAGAGAGACTGCCAGTGAAGACTGAGGCAAAGAAATCATTGAGTACCTCAGCCTTCTCTTCATTTGTTGTTTACAGTCTGACAGTCTTGCTCATCAGAGGGGGTACACTTTCTTTGACCTTCCTTTTCTGGCTGACACACCTGTAGAAGCCCTTCTTATTCTTTGCACACCTTGCCAACTTCAGCTCCAGCCACGCCTTGGCCCTCCTGACCCCATGCCTACACAGCTGGGCAGCGTCCCTGTACTCTTCCCAGGATACCTGTCCCTGCTAATACAGCAGCTAATTATTTTTCAGTCTTTTTTCTGGCTTGAATGTACATATAAACTCCTAACAAAAATGAAAAATCTGGTATAAAAATCTACATTTGTATTGCAAGCATTTTTGCAAAGATGTTTTTATTTGTTATGTTTATTGATTCTTGCCTAAAGGTGGTAATTGAAATAAATAGAACGCCTCCACTACCACTCTGTGCAATTGGAGATGAGTTGTCTTCACACACAGACACATACATCTGACTCCAGAGCTTCTAAATGCCCACTTTGAAGGGTTTATTTGGTCCACCTTGATGAAGAAGCTGATGAAGCAATTTCAGATAGACAGACATAACAGCAGATATTAATAAACTCTAAATAACTAGGAAATGATACAAGTAGAGTGACCACCATTTCACCTCAGTAATTCTATTCAACCAACAAATAGTGTAAAAATACTGTGATAAGAATTACTGAATGTGATATCACTTAAGTGCAGGTCCTTTTCCTTCCTAGCATTTTGGAATCCTGAACATTTTAAACTCTAGGAACCGCAGTGTTACATCTGTATTCCATGTTCTCTCTTGATTTATTTTAAAATTTTCTCATTTGATTAGTAGATGATAATTTTTTGTACAATTTGGCATCAGTGCTGTCTTCCCTAGTGGTTGCTGTCAATATCCTTTTTGTGAGTTTGTTCCAAAAATTCAATTTTTGTGGCACACTGTCGTTTTTCACTAGCAGCACCTCATACTGGAGTCTCATCAACTCCTAAGAGCAAGCTGTAAAGCTACAGTTCAACAAGTCACCTAAAATGTGGTTGTGCCTAAGTCTGTGTATCTATCAGTAAGATATATATCTTGGTCTCTAAAGGGCAAAGGGTGTTTCGCCCACAGAACTATGCCTGGCACAGAGAGTGCAGTTAGGGCACTAATCAGTGCTGGTTCTTCTTTTCCTTACCCTAGCTGTGTAAGAAGAAAAAAAAAAAAGTTTCAAGGACAAACCTGCCCTGCCATCACTTCCAGCTAGTGGAAAAACAGTAGAGTGCTATACAACATCCTTGATGCGTATGTCTTATTATCAGTAATGAGACTTGAACAAGTTCACTGCCTTTTCTTATAGTTGGTGCTACATTCAGAGTATCTTATCTTACTTGTTTAGCTTCTAGCTGGGAAAAAAAAAAAAAAAAAAGTTCCAAGGACAAACCTGCCCTGCCATCACTTCCAGCTAGTGGAAAAACAGTAGAGTGCTATACAACATCCTTGATGCGCATGTCTTATTATCAATAACGAGACTTGAATGAGTTCATTGCCTTTTCTTATTATAGTCGGTGCTACATTCAGAGTATCTTATCTTACTTGTTTAGCTTTACACAAGCAGTATCTCATAAAGTAAATGTATTTTGTATCACAAGCGTATCTTACTATTCTCACTTCCAGGAAAGACTTGCTGAAGAAATTGAGAAACTGAGATCTGAACTGGATCAAATGAAATTGAGGGCTGGTTCTTTAATCGAACCCACCTTGTCAAGGTAATATTTAACAACAAAAGTTTCCTCACTTTGAGTTGAAATAGAACATAAGTATAAGTGTCAAGCCTTTACAACAGGGATGTGTTCAGACCACATATAAAAATGGTAATGTATTTCTTTAAAAATGTAAAATTATTACTGTTGCTTTTCACTTTTTTCATAGGTAAATGAGGCCTTATAGCAGTGAGTAAATGCTGAAATATTACTGAGATTAAGGAAAGTCTTTTAAATTATGGAATGTTTTCAAAAGTATATCCATATATCCTTTTTTTTCCCAGAAGACCTTAAAAATAAAGTTGAAACCATTGTCTTTAATGCTGAAGTTGATCAGCATATTACCATATTTATTTTTCTATCAATTATATCTAACAATTATTTTTTCATTAGCAAGAAATAACTCAGCTTTGCTTAGTGTGTAGCATAAGACTACAGATCTTCAGCTAATGATGAAGGCAGTATTCAGAGAGATCTGAAAATACTGTAACAGGACATTAAAGATTATACCTTTTTTTTGGTGGAAGCAATATGGGAACATTAGTGAGACAGATAAAAATAGCTACTAACAGCTGAAATTAATTTATAATTCTAGGAAGTCCTTCTTGCCTGAAAGTATCCCTCAAAATAAAATTGTTACGTTATTGGTAATTGTGTGCCATGTCCTGTTTCCATGACAAGCAACATGTTAACTTATAAAACCTGCCAAGCAAAGCTCATGGACCAAGACTAAATACAGAGCACTGTAATCCTCTAAAGTTATTCATGGATATTTTTTTTTTTTGCTTCCATCAGGTATTGTCTGCCCATTGTTTCCTCAGACAGTTTGCTCATGGTTCCTCCCTCAACCCTTTACTATCTCTTGGAATAATATTTTTCTATACATGGAGAAGTGTAAATCAATTAAATTCAGAATGTAATGCTTGTAACTGTTTGAATTTTTGTTCCTTGGGGAGTGCAAGTGTGACTACAGGCACACTGAATACTTTTTGAGAATGCTTGTGAGGACACAGACTATTGAACTGCTGCAACAAACAGCGGAGATGTTTTTGGAGCAGCCACCCTTGGTGAACAGCAGCGTTTCTTGCTGGGTAGATGAGTATCACTAGCTTGTGCTCTGTAAATAGGATTCTGATTAGTGCTTGTCAAAGGGCTTTTTGAACTTGATAAGCTGTCTAAATATCTTGGGAATTCAGCAGGTTCCCCTAAAAGAGTATACTTCCCTTTCCATGACATCACCTTGCGAAGCTACCAGCCCTCTCAAGAATAAGGGAGCTATCAGCATTAAATACGTATTGTTCTCAGCCCATATTCAGTTCTGTATTTGCAGGAGTTTGTTCTTTCAGCAGAATAATGAAGCAGGTCAGCAGATAAATATCTGCTGCCAGAGACTGGAGCTTGTCTTTTTTCCTGACAACTTGCTGCACAAGTGCCAAGTATTATCAGCTATCAGAACAAAGTTCTATTACAGCAAATACTGTACACAGAAAACAAAAACCAGCCACTGCCCTAAAGGGTTTCCTATGTAACAGATGAGAGACATCTAGACAAACTAAACACACAAAAATCCCAAAAGATTATCTGTCTGGTGCTATAGATGGACGGCTTAGTACTTTTGTAGCCCGACTGTTGTCAATTGTTTTTATTAATATAATGACAACAGTGAGTTTTAGAGAATTTTTTAGAAGTTAAAACTGTAATTTTTCTAAAATTATGGAAATTCCTACCAGGCATGACAGGAGGCTTAAGAGAAGATAAACTGATGGTTGTTCAGAAAAGGAGATTCATGACAACAGCATGAGCTCTGATGTATGCTTTACCCAGAACCCAAGTTCTAAAACATTATTCAGTATCTGTGACATTTTAATGTATCTGATTTGATTGCTATGGCACATATATTTCAGGAATTCCAGTACCTCTTTTTTTAATTTGTTTTCTTACGGTATTTATTTTTTATAAAAAAAACTATTAGCACTTGAAATCCTTCCATTATAATTTTAGATTTGTCATAGCACTCGTAATACCAGACAGTAATTATGTTTCTTCATACCATTCTGTCAAAGCACCTTGTAGTAGAGGCTTTCATGTTTTTCCATGATCTTTTTGCATTTCACATTTATCAATAAACAGGCACCACAATTATAATATTTTATCTTTCACTTTTACTTTATTAAAGTGATGTTTGAAATTTGAGACCAATGCTTCAGTCTGCCAAGTATGAGTGTGTTTTAATTCAAATTAAGTTCTTCTCAAGGAAAAGTGAATCTCTGTGATTAGAAACAGACACAGAACTAGAGCCCAGGAAAACAGTCATGCTTACAGCCTGCACTTTTCAGCATAGATATATGTGGATTTCTGAATTATTTTCTTCATTTGGCGAAGCAGACATTCTCTTGTTTAACTTTTTCATGTCTAGGATTAAAGCCATCATTTTCTTGAGCAGCATTCTTTTAAAAGTGAGAAAAGTGTTTAAGGACAAAACTTATTCCTATTTTGTTTCCCAAAACTGATTATTAACATTGCTGTGAAACCTATGAGTTGTCTGTAGGTGACTGCGATCATTTTTGCCAAGTTTAGGGGAAAAACAAAGTAAGTACAACATTAAACTCTCATTTTATGCTCTTATAGATAGTGAAATGTCAAGCATATTTTAGGAGTCTCTACAAACAAATACTTAGTTTTCTTATTAGGATAGTATTTGCTACATTTCATTTTTCTACTATAATCATGCTGTTCATATATTTCTATGTGGAGGTTGCTTATGTGTTAAGAACTAGAAATTGTTCAGGTCTCCACTGCTGTGGTTGAATGCTCAAATGGTGCACAGAGCCTTTGCTCTTCTGACTCAGCTACACAGCCCCTAAGGCAGGATGCTCTGTTGCACCGTGCAGGGAACTTCTACTGCTGCTGTTTCACCAAGGACAGAAAGGCCAGGGACCATGGTCTGCAGCCAAGAAAATGTATACTGAAGTCATCATGTATATGCCTCACCACAGTATCCCAAGACTACTATATCCATATACCCTTTTTTTTCCCAGAAGACCTTAAAAATAAAGTTGAAACCATTGTCTTTAATGCTGAAGTTGATCAGCATATTACCATATTTATTTTTCTATCAATTATATCTAACAATTATTTTTTCATTAGGAAAAATTGGGGGTTAAAACTCTCAAAAGCATCATCAAATACAGATGTATCATTCATAACCGATGTTATATATTGCAGAGCAGTTCACTAATATTTTCATAATGTGGAGCATAGACTTACAGTAGGAAAGTGTTATAGATATCCTCACTCATGAACATGTAATGTGCTTACAGTAACCTCAGGCATATTTATTCAGGAGAGTAATGGAAGGAAAATATACAGGATAGTACATTCAGCAGCCAGTTCTCTTAATTATCCTGAAATCTGCTTGTTTTTTCATGTTAAAGTCTTGGACAATAAGTTTTACTGTGCAAGTTCTCCATTTTGAAAAATCAAAGGTTTTATTTGTTTGTTTTCTTCCTTAATTTTCTTGTAATATAATTTCAAGTTTTCACTTTTAAATTATATTTTGTGATGTGTTTTTGTAATTTATAATATGATACGTAATAATTTTTTTGTTTAAAAAAAGAAAACTGTGTTCCTAGAGTGAAGGTCATTGGATTGTTGTTGTTATTATTATTACTCTCAGTCTCCTTATGCGGTTCTTTTTATAGGCCTCACCTTGACACATCAGCAGAGCTGAGGTACTCTGTGGGCTCCCTGGTTGAAAGCCAGTCTGACTATCGGTCAACTAAAGTGATAAGGCGACCTAGAAGAGGACGGATGGGAGTTCGCAGAGATGAACCGAAGGTTAATCCCCCATTTCTTTTCATATATTGCCTGATGAAACAATGTATTTCAAGCTGTTAAGCTTACAGTTTGTGATTTTTCCAGGAAAAAAAAAAAACAAAAGAAAACAAAAAAAACCCAACCCACCAAACAAGAAAACCCAACCCAAATAGCAGGGGTTTTTTTTCTACACATGCTCAGACAAGAGTACCGTTGTACTAAAATGAAGGCAGAAAAGGTTGAAGTTCAATCAAAGTTCAAGCATACTTGACTAGCTGTTTTTTCCGGGTATCTTTTTGTGTAAGTTTTCCTGATAGTAATTTTACACACCATTAGAAATTATGTGAAAATACTTTACATCATCTGTGATAATATTGCAAGTATTAATGGAGAATTAGTCATTGAGTAAGTATTCTTAAATGCTAGTCACTTTCCTTTCCCATTTTATAAAAGTTCAACTTTGCAGTTGTTTCCATGGAATAAGCCATATACATCCTAATTCCTGCTCAGGTAAAATCACTTGGAGATCACGAGTGGAATAGGACACAGCAGATTGGCGTTTTGAGCAGTCATCCATTTGAAAGCGACACTGAAATGTCCGACATTGATGATGATGACAGAGAAACGCTCTTCAGCTCCATGGACCTTCTGTCACCAAGCGGCCATTCCGACGCCCAGACTCTGGCCATGATGCTTCAGGAGCAGCTAGATGCAATCAATAAAGAAATCAGGTGCGTAGCCTGAACCAGCTGTGATGCACTTAACGATTACAACGATTACAACGATTCAAGCTTCCTTTAGTGCATGAGTTCAGGTACCATTCATAACAATTAGGAGACCATTTGTACATTTAAAGGATTGATAATGTGTCTGCTTTTCATAGGAAGAGTATTGATTGTGTGAAGAGAACAATGGCGTCTTCATTTTCTAACTATAGAAAGTTCTTTCAAAAAATGTTCCAAGTGAAGAACTGCTGGCCAGTTGAAAAGAAAGACATTAGAGAAGGCTAACACATGGCAGATTTGACAGATCACTATTCATAGACCTCTTTTCAAGGTCTTTTTCACTGTTCTGCATGGCTCCACTTACTCAGTGATGACCTCCTATCAGAAATATTTTATTTCAGTGCCCATCATGCTTTCTTCTGGTAATGATTCCTATGTTACATCTAATATAAGCCACATTTTCCAAGACATCGTTTTGATTTTCTATGGGGGCATAGAATGTGATTTTTTCATGCTGCAGGTTGGATTATAGTGCTTGGAAATAGGTGATGAATCAAATATATATGAATTTTTGTGCAAATTTAATGGAGTGACAGAGAATCCAATGACATATTTTAATTAAATGATTTTTATAAATGAAACCATATTTTAGACTTAAAGCATTCCTACAAGTTTTTCAGGAAGGCTAACTTGAAAAAAACCTGGTGTATGAAAAATATCCTCTCATGAGTGACTGTTTCTCTAGAAGGAGATGGAGGAGGTGTTACTAAATGTAATGCTATAGACAGAAAGACTGTAGTTAGAAATATAATCAAAACCAGATTACGTTTTGCCAGATCTCGGTCTTTCTCTGAGCAAGGTAACTTTAAAGGGAGAACTCTATTGGAATATATTGAATTTGAATAACTCTTCAGGAGAGACTTTTTTGTTATAGATCTACAGCTTTGCATTTTCACTACTCCCAGAATTTCTTAATTCAGATAGGATTAAATTGCTATTTTCTCAAACCTCTTATTACACCTGTCAAGACAGGGTGTCAGAGAGAAATTTTGTTGTTAGGAGGCTAAATCTCCTTAAAACAGTGTGTGTAAAAGAGAGAACCTTATCCATATTTTCTGTTATTACAAAGAAATCATCACTGTGACAGATTCAGGAAGTTATAGATGCAAAGAATATATTTGTTTTAAAAAATACTAGCATTTGCACAATTTAATAAGTAATAATTATGTAAGTAACATTACATTAATACAATAAAAGGTTTTCACAAGGGATTGTACCTGCAGGTGACAGTGAGATATTATTTGTGCCACCCTGAATCAGATCACTGTTTTATTTAACACAAGATCTTGACTTAGATCTGAGGTACAGTTTACCTCAGAAATGATGCAAGGGTGCACATTGTATATAGCCATTTTTACTGGAAGTCCACTGAGAGTAGTTTATTTCCCCTACTACTAAGTTTATCCTGAAGTATACGCTTTCATTACCATCATTACCATTATTAAAGAACCAGGTAACTAATTTTGTATTCTTTTTTTATATGTTTCAGAAAAAATGGTTCTACAAGGATAGTCTTGTAAACTGTACTGCATTTCACATTTTCTTGGTTTAGTTTTTTTTTCTTTTTCTTTTTCTTGAAAAACACTGTAAGGGTTTATCAAATGATTTGATATATCAAAGGAGATTAAAAATGTATTTTGCTTTAGACTTGTTTTATTATACCAGATGATTCAGAATTTACATTAGGGAAATATAAAATGTTGTTATAGTTCCCTTTTAAAATATTATTTGCCTATAAGTTTCTGTCATGCCTCATTTCAGAAAGAACTGTAGACATTTTATAGAAATTTTGAAATGGCTGTTAGGGAAGAAGATTTATCACAACACAGGAATTTGTGGGTTTCTATTTTCAATGTATTACAGTTTCATTTATTGCACGTACTTCATTTCACTCAGAAAAGCCTGTTTCACAGTTTCAGCCTCACCAAACTTTGTATTCTCTCATTTAACCTTGATCCCTCATACTTTTGCCTCCTCTTTGCAAAAAGAGTCCTCCTCACATCAGTTTATGGGCAAAGGATTTATAAACAAATGTTTTATTTTAAACACATGTTTTCATTCTAAGTGCAACCACAGTTAAAAAACAAAACTACAAAACCCAGCCTCATCCTATGGAGTTATATATGTTTAAGAAGCTTATATTTGTTGCTAACAAGAGAGCTATTTTAATGAAATTCACCTAAAATCTCAATGCTGTAGAAACAACCGTCATTTTTTCATCAATCTGTAGGGATGAAATGGACACTTTGTTTTGCATGTTCTCTTGTTTTATTAATATGGATTATTTTAGTAATTCCCTTCTTAAAGGCCCGATTTCATTTGACTTTAAATTTGTGTTTGTGTTTTAGCAACAGAAAATCAGATGAAGCCAATTTAAGACTGGAATTAGTTTCCGACAGTAAACTGGATTGTTAACCCCCTCCCATATACTGCCTCCTTTGCAAAGGAACCAATCTTCCTGCAATGTCATACATCAAGTCTTGTTGTTGGGCAGATTCTTCAAACAGTTTTTGAGGATGGAAGAATTAAGAAAAAGAATTTTATAATTCTAGTGATTAAAAAAATACCCTTTTCCATATTATTTGAGAGTTCTTCTATGATATTTATCTTTGTTTTCTTTTACTTTCAAATCTCATTTAAGGAAACGGGTTTTAGTTTTGCTTTTGGAGTATGCAAAGACAAATACCATCACGTTCTTCTTTTATTAATAAGGTTAATCCAAGAAGAGAAAGAGTCGACAGAACTGCGTGCTGAAGAGATAGAGAACAGAGTGGCCAGTGTGAGTCTGGAAGGCTTAAATCTAGCCAGAGTCCACCAAGGTACATCTATTACTGGCTCCGTGACGGCATCGTCACTTGCAAGCTCATCTCCTCCCAGTGGACACTCAACTCCTAAACTCACCCCTCGCAGTCCAGCCAGGGAGATGGACAGAATGGGGGTTATGACGCTGGTAAGAAACTTTCATGATGCCAATTTTAGGTGTGATATTTCTAGTATTAAATACTTAATCTTTTCACTGTATGAATGGCTCATCTCTCTAATTCTTTATTCAGCTCTTCATCATACACAGTGATAGCGAAATCCCTAGAATACGGACATTTGGGTGGTTTTGCATTTTGTTATTGTGTTTTTGAGCAGTACATGATTCACCAGGGGCATAATGATCTCAGGACTAAGGGCCTTCAGCACACAGGCAGCAGAATTAATAAGAAACAGAACTGATCACTGGAATTACTGTAATCAATTTATATGTAAAAATATTTACTAATGAAAAAGCTCTGAAGTGATACAGTTATTACACAGTAGTTTGTGGGACTATTGCTGAGTTTAAACCTCCAGGAAATGCCTAGAAGACATTAAAACCTAATGCTTCATATATATGATCATTTGGATATACTT
>NW_010518288.1:111339-112705 GCF_000687285.1 Phaethon lepturus | reverse complement strand
CACTCTTTCATACTTGCAGCATTTTGTATGTATTTTTCATGACAGTATATCAAGCACTTGGAGTAAATGCTTTTTTTTACAATAATTCATTATAATGATATATTTCCACATTACAAGCAGCACACATAAATAGATACCAAACCATCAAATTATCATGCAAAGCATTTCTAACATCACTGTGCCTTTGTAATGGGGGAGGGGGAAGGAGTGCACCACCACAGCCTTTGAGGACATATTCTGAAATGCCTGGTTTGATTTGAAAAGGGGTTTGCAAAAAATTTAATTTTGGTCCTAGACAAAAAGAAATAGTGCAAGTAAGTGAAGGTAGTATGTGTCGACATATTCAAGGTGTACAACTCTGGTATTGATAAGAGTGCAGACACAGGGTTCAGTGGTCAGTGTAGGCTACAAACCAGTTTGGAGCCTGGGTGAATTCATCCCTTTAAGCACTATGAGAGAATCAAAGCAGCCGACTCTGCTGATCTCTACACAGAGGGAGGAGAATAGGATATGTGTTTTTTTATTTGCTATTTCTCTGATAATCGTAATGTCACCAATGTCCCCTTGTGGTCCATTCCTGAGGATCAGCAGCACTGGTTCCCCATGGAGCCTCTCAGCAGAGGGGAAATGAGCCTTGAATCTCAATCAGAAAGCAGAAATTAACTCTCCAAGCAGAGAAGGTTGCTAAGAACAGCTGGGAGTGGAGCCTAGCTGTTCATTCTGCTCAGCTGGGAGTAGGGACGTTTGTCTACCATCATCTAGCTGAGTACTCCCTTACCCTGGGAGCTGACAACTACTTGTACCCGCCTCTACCCCTCCCACTTTAGGGTGGTGTTTGCTGCCTTCCTGGGAACTGAAGACAGCAGAGAGGAGGTCAGGACGGGCAGCTGTGGCAGACTGTGGCATCGATTCTTTGCTGCCCGTGGTTCCCACTTGCTGCAGCAGAAACGAAAATGTTGGTGGTGCAGACCATTGTGGAGGTGGTGGCTGGGCAGGCTGCTGTGGTGCCACCGACTTCACCCAAGCAGCACCTTCCCGAATATGCAGTTTGGTTCCATTTCACCAGCTGTTTAAACTAAGCAACCTGGCTACTGACCTTCCAGCAGACACCTGCACTGCCTGGTTGCCTTGATTTGGACACAGTAGCTTTGGGTCAGTAGGCTCATCAGATTCAAATGCAAAACGACAGCCTTCAGGTTGCCATGGCCTCACTAGCAGCCAGCTCTAGCTATGCTAAAGCTCAGGTGGATATATCCATATGAGTTGCAGCTGAACTCTTGACATATAAGCTGTAGAAGTAGCATCCCACTGCGTGCTCAGCAGCACAGCCCACAATTTTGCTCACCTTCATCAACCATTTCGGGAT
>NW_010518288.1:65469-111308 GCF_000687285.1 Phaethon lepturus | reverse complement strand
TCAGCAGGAGTTCAGGGCTGAATATCTCCTCCTCACTGGCTGGGGACAGACACAGCAGGCTATCAGACATTCTCTAAATGGAAACTTTGAGATGGTAAGAGTTCTGTTAGAGGTCTGGTCTTTAGGGCCCAAATTGCCAAATGATCTTGTAGAGGTTGGCTGGAGAAGCAGTACTGCGTGAATTTCCACCGCCCAGGTCCATGCAGTAAATAAATTCTGTAGAGTATTTTCAGCTTTACTTGAACGAATGAGACATCTACCAAAAATAAAAATTAAAAGGGGGTTGAACAAGGCACATTCTAGCAGCCTTCTACTGCCAAATAATGCTGCAGTACAGAAGGTGTGTGAATTTGTATCTCTTGACTGAAATACCAGTCACTTTAATATGGGATAACTGGAGATGAAGACCCCTTTTTCAGACATGGTATTTGTTGATGATATTTTATGTTCCTACTTGGTGAGACACCAATACACTTGCAATATTAGATAAAACTAAAAAAAAACCTCTGTGTTGGGGGTAGTGGAAGGATTTATATGAAAACTCCTAAATAAAAAGTGCTACTACAAGCTTGCAATATCCTATTCTTTGTTAAGTTTATGAAGATGAAGGAGATTGTAACTTTAGAAAAAATAACTGCTTTCCCAGAGTGGCATATTTGTCAGGGGTTATCTTATGTTATGACACCAAGTGTATATTTAGTATATAGTATGTATAGTATTAAATTAATGGAATCTGTGCTTCCTACTTCTGAATGTGAGACAAACAAATATGTGGCATTTTGTTGTGCTCAAATAAGATTTATTAATCATTCTTTTTTTGTTGTTGCTGCCTTTGTTACCAATCTAAGCCAAGCGACCTAAGGAAACATCGGAGAAAGGTATGATACTGGGGGTTTTTTTCAGTTTCAGAGAGCACATTTATCATATTCCTCTGCTATTCAGATAACCGTGTTCCTTGCCAGCCACTGCATCCCCTGTGCTCCTTTTCTTTCAAGTCCTGAACATAATAATCTTAATCCTACCAGGAAAGGCTTGGACAGGTCACAGCTAAGCCACAGAATCGAGGCCCAACAGCCTTGGAGTAGTAGCCTCTACAGCACAAACTTAAAGGAACACAGTTTAAAAAAAAGTGTGGACACAAAAGAATGACCTTCGAATGTATTTTGGTCATTCTTCTTGCTGGAGGAACCAGAGTGAGCTTACTTGAAATCTTCTGGAGCATTATAAAGTTGTTTACAGAATTGGCAGTGAATATGGGATTTATCTTCACATGAGAGGAGATGGTATTTAAGATAAATCATTAGATGCTGTGACAAAATTCCTTTTTGTTCATGCTTATTTTCAAGCGTTCTAACCATTCTGTTACCAAGCTGTGGAGAGAGTGGTCCTGTTTATGTCTGTATTTACCCTCTCCCTTACATCTCTGAGAAATTTTGTTTACTTGAATAATCCCATTTAATGCAAGAGACCCGCTCATGTCTAAGGTTATTTTCATGTTTAGACCTTTACTGGATCAACCTGTTTGGCATAAAAGGAATTAATTTCTTCTCGAAGTATAATCTCTTTTCTTTCAAATGCATTCTTTAAACTGCCATATTTAGGCAATTGCTCTTTCCCAATAGCCTCTTTCAAAAATAAGAATCCTTACAATTTGCTCAAAAACTTGCACTTGAAACCCTACGTGCTTCAGTTCACTTGACAAATTCATGCAGCATATGATGAAACTTTCTTAAAAAGCTAATCTGCTCTCAACAGAGTCTCTCTTCCCTAGATCGCAGTAGTTGAAGAAGATGGGCGTGAAGATAAAGCCACAATCAAATGTGAAACTTCTCCTCCTCCAACACCCAGAGCTATCAGAATGACTCATACCCTTCCTTCTTCATACCACAATGATGCCAGAAGGTAAGATGTTTGTAACATTTTTTTCAAATCATGTTGTTGCTTATCTATTCCAAAATGAACTGATTTCTTCCTGTTTCTTCTTGGCAATGTTTCCCCTGCCATGAGAGAGAAAGCCTTACCTTTTGTCTCTTGCATGACCCTGAGAACATTTGTCAGTGTTAAAATACATGCTGGATATTTCTGTTTTGAGGTACAGTTTTGATCACTACTAGGAGTAGTGATACTGCAAATCCTAGAAAGACAAACAGTAGGCTGATTCCTATATTTTTCATCAATTGTTCTTAGCAAATTAAAAATATTTATTTTCAGCCTTTTTTTTAATAAGATCCAGTCAGCCTGATGGAGAAAATGTGATCTTGTATTGCTCTACATGTTGCTAAATCATTTAAAGAAGATATGATCATTTCACTTGTTGGGAGACCGTTACTGAAGTGTAACCAATTAATTTGTTTGCAGAGCTGCTCAGAAGAAAGTAAAAAATTACCTGCAAATGTTGACATGTTATCTATTCCATTTATTTATTATCATTTTGTAGTAGTTTGCCTGCTTCATTGGAGCCAGAAAGCATTGGTCTTGGCAGTGTCAATAGCAGCCAGGACTCCCTGCACAAAGCTCCCAAGAAGAAAGGAATCAAGTCTTCAATAGGACGTTTGTTCGGTAAAAAAGAGAAGGCTCGACTTGGACAGCTCAGTAAGGAATTAGTGGTAACAAGCCAACATCACCATTTCACAGTCATTTTTCCCTTTGTAATTTTGCTTCTTTTCAGTTTCCAATTTGCTTATTTTTCTCTTTTGTCTGGCAGAACTTTTTCATTAAACTTCATTGTTATCAGCAATTACATTTGTCAGGAGTTTGCTATGACTGTTACGAAACTGAAAGGACTTCTGGCACAAATTACTAGAGTCATCCTCTTCACTGAACCTACTGCTTCAGTAGTCTCTTGAATTAGGGTGAAAGTGCTAACAGTGTATTCTCAAATAACCAAAATAAAGAGGAGGTGAGAAAGTAGTAAGTAATAAACCACTGTAAGAGGTGTAACTATGAGAGATGGAAAGTCCTTGCAAGTAAGTGCACTTGCTTTTCAGATTTCAGTATGTCAGTAGATGTCTGCTAGTGCCTGTCTCTGAATGTCCTCACCATACTCTCGATTAGTTACGCTGCTCACGGCAATGCTTTTTTTTCTTCCTATTTATTCTGCCCTTTTCCCTTCCCAAGACCTTATTCTAATTCACTCCTGGTAAAAATTTTCCTCTGTGATATTCCATAGGATATGTCTATACCACATGCAAAAAAAGGGGGAAAAAAAAAAAAAAAGGTCAGTCATGACTTTATTTAACTACCTTACGTAGCATAAGCAATGGAAGGCGAAGTGAGAGTCTTCAGCAAAGGCTCATAGTCTGCATGGCCACATGGGCAAATACATCCTTATCTGCAGTCTATACTGCTATGCTATCTGATTTAGCTAGATTGAGATTAGCATATATACACATGCCAGCCCAGGCATCAAACCGGTATAGATGTGTCAGTAAAATAGAAATACTAGCTCTTTCCTAGTCACGAAGATATCACATAGTACAAATTTGTGAGGCACCAAGTTTTTACTGCCATGGTGACCACATAATGCCTGTAAAAGAATTTTAAGGGTTTGCAGGAACTGTAAACACTTAAGCAATATGTAAGCCTGAAACTAAAAAACATAAGTTCATATTAAAACATGTCCCTACCACAACTAACAAACCCATCACTAAAATCATACAGAATAAAATAAGGTAATATTAAGGCCAAAGTATCAGAGTAAAATCAAATAACTGAGCATTTTCCATTTATACGCCAACCTTTCTCTTCTCTGCCTGTGAGAACCTTGTGTTCTTGAAAAAAAATAACTGATTTCTAATCGCAATTTAAATTCTCTTTTTTCTCACTACAGGAAGAATAAAACAGATTTATTAAATCTTTTTGATAGTTTAATGTATTTCAGAATCTCTGAAATGAGTCTCTCAAACACACCTGCATGTTACTGTCTGCACTGGTGGAGAATTTTATAACTTTATCCTGTTATTAATTCACATTACATTCCTTAAAAACAATTTTATTGATACTGATGGATTATGCATAATAATCTATGATTCCACAGTAAATCAGACACATAGGGGACACAGATGGAATAAATGTGTTGGTCTTCCCTGCAGTTCCTTGCAATGTGGAACAAAAACAAAACAACAACATTAAAGATTATCTCAGGAGCAATGTAATCTGGCAATACATTAATTTCTTAATAATACCTACAATGATTAATAAGACATATGTATAATTGGATAAAGTCTACTTGTAATTCCCAACACTAGCTCATGAAATTGCAAAAAGATATTAGTGAAGATTTGCAATTAAATTAAATTTTTTTATCTTCTATCCTTTAGCTCAAGAGCAAATATTTCAGTATAATGCACATTTTAATTAAGCAAACTAGGTTTACAAGCATGTATAAAATTAACAGTAGGACTGTTAACTGACCAAAAAGTAAGAGCAAAATATTTTTAGAAGTTAAAAGGACATTGAGACGTTGAATTTTAGAGTAGTTTTTTTATCTTAATTTTTAAGATCCCAAAAGAAAAACAAATATTGAGTGGCAGTTTCTATTCAATGGGAGCACTTTAAAGACAAAAAAAAACAAACAAA
Organism: Phaethon lepturus; assembly: GCF_000687285.1. Taxonomy (NCBI): domain Eukaryota; kingdom Metazoa; phylum Chordata; class Aves; order Phaethontiformes; family Phaethontidae; genus Phaethon; species Phaethon lepturus. The sequence goes on along the minus strand of NW_010518288.1, from coordinate 106,730 downwards.
AAAAATTAAATAACAATCATGGTAGTACTTGAATCAATTCCATGACAGGTACACTATCTGTGCAGCTATATAATTAATAGATATATTTAGAGTAAGATGCTATATCATAGAAATCTAGATAGTAAGTCCTATCATTACTGCACTGCAGTATATTTGTATGGTTTTCATAACCTAAATTTTCATAAACTAAATTTATAATAATATTTATATTATTATCTGTTATATAATAATTATAATATAAAATCAAAATATAAAATAAAAAGAATCTCATTTAATTCTTTGCTTAAACATCTAATTTGATACAGATACATACTTGTTATATTTTTCAATTCAATAGCTCATCAAATACTAAAAAGGTAACAAAATGTAATTTTGAGCCTCAGAAATATTTTTTTTTCTTATATGCATATTAGCACATGAACACAATTACACTTAAAGGAGCACTTTAAAAGTTCATGTCAGTGCAGAGGATATTAGGGATCCCAGTGATGGTATATGCCGTAAGTACACATAATACTTCTGTAACTAATTCTATAATATCTGTAAAATCACATATAATATATACTGGTATTTAAGAAGCAATATTGGAACCTCCAAAGTTTTATCACTAACTTCAACAGAGCCAGGCTATCACCCAAAAGATTTCCTTGCTCTGCGTTCCCTGCAAAACTCTGAAATTTTTAGTTTCCAACTGCTAAACTTGCCAGAGTTTCGTTATTTTAGTATTTGCTACTTTTACCATCTCTGCTAAAACCATTTGCGTTCTTGTTCAAAGGCAAATTCATGCCTTAGGAGATCTTTCTTAGCATCAAGATTGAAGATTTCTAGATTCTTCAAGATTTCTTTTAATTATTGGAGAAGGGAAAAGGGATGTTAGAGGGAGCACGAGTGCCTTTTGTTTCTTTTTTTTTATGTATTTATTTGTTTGTTTTTAAACTTATCCAGTCTTCTCTCACTTGGGAAATACCCCACTAGACACTTAAATATTCTTCCCACATTACATTTTAAATATTCTAATCCCTAAAACAAGCAATACATTGCAGGGATTTTAGCCCTGCCCAGGCAAGCTGATCTGTGCGGTGTACGCAAAGGTCAGCTTGTGAGGAAACATTTATCATGGCCACTTGCACATCTAAGATACTGACAGGCACAATCACCACAACCGATACGATGTACCCTGGGTCGCTCAAGGGGCCGGATGTGCTTGTCTGATGGTGAAGTCCATTATGCCGAGGATACTTTCCGATCCGTGATAAACCCTCACTGCACTGCACTCGTACTGTTTCCAACATAGTGTGAGCTGCTTTCTCGGACGGTTGTAACATTTTGATGCAGCAGTTTGCTAAATTAAAAACTTACTTCAGAGTCAGCAATAAACATTTAATGAGATATTCTGTAAAACTTTGAAAGGCAGATGAAGTAAAGCAAAGTATCTGTTCATGTTTTTGCATTTGTGATTGGAGGCATCATTTTCGTCATGAGACTTGCAAAAGTCATGTCCTCTTAAATAAAGAAAAATTCTGTCTAGACAAGCAGGAGTGTTAAAACTACCTCTCTTTTGAAAGGACAGCTTAAAATCAGGCTTTTCTAAGTTAACGTCATAAACATGATACAGCAGTAGGTTTTGTTCTCACTTGACTGAGGTGCATGTAGATGTGACTTGTAAAAGACTGTGATGCTATTTCACTGTATATAACATTTATGCATTGTTTTATGGTTAAAATCAATGAATCAGAATAGAAATCTTTTAATTTATACTGTGCTTTCTTAATTATGCCAATGTCCACTCTACAATTGTTCACTCTCCATTAGCTGGGAAATAAGAAGTTGCCACTGCCTAATGGAGTCAAGCACCAAGATTTACCGTACTGTTGTCTGTCTTCCCGTGCCAGTTACGCACCTTCTGAATAGCAGCACAGGAGGAAAGCACCCTTCAAAGAATTGAATTGTGCAGCCCCTCTGCCTGCACACATACACGTGCAAATGAAAGGACAGCGTAAAGCCAGGAGACTGTACTGACAGCTCCATGAAGTCCCTTCTTCCTTGAATCCAGGCAGTGATAAAAAAGTCAGAGCATCTTTCCATTTCTGCGCTAGGAAGGTCACAGTAGTGGACATACTGTGTGATCAGCATGGATCATACAATTTTATTTTGATCCAGGTGTCCTTGCTTACTGCAAACTCCCGTTATCACTCTATGCAAGTTATTCAAGTTCCCATGACTTTGACAGGAATTAGGTGCCTACAAGACTCCTCCAGGGAGACCTAGAAGGCTTTACTTCTCTGACAGATTCTTTGTGTCATCTCTGGCTTGGGAGTTTGCAGGGATAACAACATTAAAGACTCTAAGACTCTGAGAGCAAAAGGAAGACTTTAGTATTACGACATTAAGTGATGCTGTATTATGTCAATAATAATGAGACGGTTCTTGAGAAGGCACTTTCATTTATACATTTCCCAACTAAGATTAAAAAATGGTGAGGGCATTGCTTACTTAGGACCATGAGGCTGAGCCTTAAGAGGCAAAGAAAAACAGGCAAAGGCGATCAGGGTGCTCCTGTCATACATTTCTGCTAAACACAAGGAGGAGGAAACAGTTTTTCCCTCTACTTCTACACTTTTCCATGTAGTAAACGCTTGCCAGAATTTACTTCTATAGGTGATAGATGTTCTCCACAAACAACAGATGTCATGGCTTAAGGAAACATAGATGATGGTGGAGGTGGGAGGGGATTTGAAAGGTTGAGGGGGGGAACAACTGGAAAAGAGCTATGGGAAAATATGGTGAGGTTTGTTTTGTTTTGTTTTACAGGAGGTTACATGGAAACAGAGGCAGCAGCTCAGGAATCTCTGGGATTAGGCAAACTTGGAACCCAAGCAGAAAAGGACCGAAGACTAAAGAAAAAGTGAGTACCTTTGTCATTGGCTCAAACTTGATTCAAATGTCAGGTTTTGTCCTGGTTTTACGTAGACATGTAATGAAAAGCAAGATCACCTACTATGCCAGTTTAGCACCTAGCATGTTTTTTTCCAGTATAAAAGTTTTTAAAGCTGATTATAAAATACAGGGAAAAATATTTAGGGACTGTCAATTGTATAATATTGTTTCATTTGTGAAAGAACATAGGTTTATGAGAAAGAAACATTTTCTATTTCACATTGTCATTAATCCATGTCTCTTGACTTCTGTGCCTTTTGCCTTCCATGCAATTCTTAAAAAATAGGCAGGCATTTAATGACTCATACATAGATTTTTTCAGAAGGGAAAAAAAGATTTTTTGTATTATCTATTGAAGACATGATTATTTCTGTCTATAGAAGTATAGAAGGCTCCCTGTAAATCCTAGCAGGTTCACTTTCTTTTTGCCTGTCAGCAAATGGCAACCTAGCTTTTTGTTTGCGTAAGTTATATAATAATTTAATGCTGTCTTTGGTGCACCTCCTTGTAAAACCAGTACACTGACTCATAGCAGCTGCTAGGAGCTATGGAGAACTATTAAAATAAAGCTACAAACACAAAAGAAACCTCTTGGCAGCATCACAGTTCCAGTGTAATTAGAGGGTGTCAGAGAAAAAAGATGGTACTTAAAAATGACGTTGCAAATTCATTCTGTAAACAAACAGGTTTATTTTTCATCCATAACTATTAACTTTAGTGCTATTAAATGGATTCTGAAAGCCTCATTTTTTAAATTTGCAAGGTTTTCAGGTTCCTTTCAGTCTTTTAATGTTCCTTTGCAAAGTTTCAAGAGGATTTGCAATTCTAATACAAGGAATCTAGGGATAATGTTTCAGCTTCTTTTAAAATTTATATGTAGAATATTTTTAATCACTACTTTCATATCAAGCTCCTGTTGAAATATAAATTTAAATGTACACATCCATGTAATGTACAAATGTAAGTGTCCCATTTAAATCAGCCTCAATTTAGCAATTAAGATAGAGAAGCAGTCATTGTGCTAGCTGAGAGAGGAGAAATGTTTTAAACTCAATTAAGAAACTCAAAAGAAACACATTCACAGGGATATTGCAGTTGATGAGTCTTGTCCCTGTATTTCTTATCTGTACATTTTTATCACTCATTAGTCATTTAGAAATATATGGATGTAAAGAGTAGATTACTACACTTTTTTACTAAATCTAGAAAGCATCTTTGAGACCATTATTACCATTCATAAAGAATATAATTGAATTTTCAATAGCCTGGTTCTTGCAGTCCTTTTTATCTTCCAGCTCTGAGGACTGAAGGTGCCACAGTATTGAAATCACTTTGAAAAGACGAATGTATTCACTTTGTTCACTTTCTCATATGTTAGTTCTTTAGACTGGATAAAACAAGACTTGACACATAGTACTGCAAACATGACATAACTACTTCATATAAGAGAGTACCTACCAAGTTTCAGGTCTGGTAATAGTAGGTGCACAGGTAATCCGTTATTAGACTTCTGCCTAATCTCACACAATTAGACTTTTCCATGCTTTCTGCTTTTCAAGTCTTTCCTTTTTTTTCTCCTGTGTCTGTCTGTCCTTGGTTCTTTATGGATTAGATACAAACAAAATTTTCTCTGCTGGAAGGAAAGGAATCTTTCCTTCATGACTATGACTATTCATCTAGTCTGAACTGTATACTATTTATCCTAAGTATATGTTATATACCTATGTCATGAAGATCTTTAATTTTTCCCCTGTTCCTTTAGATTTGTCTGTCTTCGTAGTTTCTCACTTTGGAATCTTTACAACTGCTTATAAGATTCCTCTTAAGTTACTGTCAGAGAAAGGTTAACATAAATTGCTAGTTTTTATATATATTATATAGTTGTAGAGGAACTGTAATATGGGAAAAAGTAACATTTTGTGTTAGAGATATCCATGAGATTCTACTGAATTATGATAGTCATTAGGGTGCCAAGCTATTAATAGGGTGTAAGAGAATTAACATTTTCCTGTAAAACATGCAGTCATGTATTTGCATATCTTACCTTGGAAAATATTAAGTTGAAACAGTCCAGAAAGTCATTTAAATGAAAAGTTTGTCTCAGTAGGTCAGACTCCTTTTTGCCAAGACTCAACAACTCATAACTCCTTCTGGAAGTAGAGCCTTCACATACGTACAGTAGCTGCAAAATTACTAATCTGGGTAATGCAAATGAGAATAGTATGCTGCGTAACATTAAGGATGATAGTAATGTGTATGAGGTCTTTATAAGAGGTAATAAGAGTAGTTTGAGAATCATTTGCTATCTCATGATGTAGTCATGACAGATTTCAATCCAGCATTTGATTCCTTTTTCCCGCTAAACAAAACTGCCCTACAAACTCTGCAGAGACAGTGAGCCCAGTCGCTGGGGCGAGCAGAGCGAGCAGAGCACTTCACCTTCTAAGAATTTCTATGGCTAGTTTAGATTAGGACATAAAACCCCAAGAGAACCAGGCCCACCAAAAGGTTAGTTAAAGGATAGGCTAAAGCAGGGAAGCAGTCCTTTGTATTACACTTCAGGTCTGGGAAAGCTTTACTTACATTGGCTTTGTTGCTTCCTTAACAAACCAACCCACCCACAAAAAACCTCAGGCCTATGATCCCAGAGCCAATTCCCTTTTCTGTAAAACAGGGATTATACCACATACTGAATTTGTGTTTCTCTCTTACACACATAAATCAAGGGAAACAGCTTCAGCCCTGGTAACAGCTCAGCAAACTTCTCTTTCAGTTCAACGGTAGTTCTGGTACAGGAAAGCAAGGATTCTCCCCTTGACATGAAACCAGAGGTCTGATTCCTCACTGTGATCAGCACATGAGTACTGTGAGCAGTACTGATGAGCTTCACCAGAGTTTGCAATTCGCTTTGAGTTAGTAAATTAAAATTGGATAGAAGTTATTATAAAAGGAGAGATCCTGCTAAAATGTTATCCATGGTATTTCTTTCAGCTGAATTAAAATTTCTAATTTTGCATTTTTTAGTATATTCAACTTCATCAGTAATTCAGCAAGGATGCCCCTACCCCAGGGATGAAGTAGTATGATGTTTCAAATTGTCAGCTGCTGCAGCCAGTAGGTACTAGTGGTCCACCAGGTGTCCTGGCCACCTGCTGCCTGAGTAGCAACCATGTGCATTGACCCTGCTCTGGCCTTGTGGAGTTACAAACACAATGCAGCGTGTCATAGTATTTTAGCACAATTTACATGCATAGAATAGATTTCTGAATACTACATTTCACTCTGAAAAGTTTCATGAGAGAATATGATAATCTGGAGACCAATTCTCTCTCTGGTGATTATAGTGTCATTAACCTAAATTTCTAAGTTTTCCTGCCTCTTGCTTAGAACATGCTATTTAGATGTAAAAATTTCTTTCCGTTTCAATTGACTACTTAGGCATCATTAAAATGTAATTAACAGTTTGTCTCAGTAATACGCTAGACATTTATAAACCTCAAACAAGACTATTTATCCAACACTTGGTTATTACAGTATATTTATTAGGAACAAGTCTTTCTCCTAAGGCGTCAAAGAGAAATTAAGGAAGCTGTGCAGAATTTTAAATTAGACCCAACATGTTTCTAAAATAATGTGAAAAGATGAACTTAAGTTGCCTGACATCTATAGATGTTTACTCTCAGACATGAAATGTGACAGCTCTAGCTGATATTAAAACTTTTTAAGTTTTACTATTTGTAAATTGAGCATGCACTCCTAGAAAACAAAAAAATTAATGTCAGGGGTATTACAGTATTATTCCATTGCTTGGTGAAAATAAGTGATGTTGGGGTGTGACAAAGAAGAATGCACTGCATTTTTATTATTTAAACTAGCCTTTATATTCCACTTCACTTGTTCTATACAAAAGCTGTTAATATTTTGTATATAATGTCTTCTGCCTTTTGTTTGACTCTCAGCGCTCCTTTGCCTAATGAGTACCTTTGAGAAAACTCAGAGTTTAGGACTATACCTATTAATGGCGCTGATACCCTCTATGTCACCATCACATTTGAGTCCCCTAATGATTCAAATACTTTGCGCTAATCTAAATCATAAATTTTATTTGATTAAGGTATACTCTCCAGAAGGCACCCATCACTGACATGAAGAATGGAACTTTTCTCTTAGTGCATTTTTTTGTGATTTACCAGACTCCCTGTGAAAAATGATTACCTAATTTTCGATTCTGAATTTTGTAGCTGACTCCAGCTAGCATTTCTCCATGACTGTCTATAGACTATCCCAGCTGTTCATAACATCATCTTTCATGGGTGTGTTTGTGCCAATAATATGACTGTGCACAATAACTTGGCCTTGGCACTCACTCAGGGTTGTCACGATAGACCAAGCTGGGACCCAGCATAGGAAGTTTCAGGTCAATCCAATGTCTATCGCAACTCATAAAGGTTCGTGGAAGGTTCAGATAGAGGCATAGTGCCCTCTGGAACAGCAGAATTTGATCAGCATGTGTCCCACAAGACAATTCATAACTCAGAAAAAACTGTAGATAACACTGTGCCTAAAATCAATCAATCTGTATCCCCCTTAAAAATGCATATCCCCACTGACCTCATCTCAGGTAGCAAATTAAGGCACTTAACAGAAGCTGTATGAAAGTTGTACTATCCTTTTCACTAAAATATCATATGATGAACCCGTTACAAAAATCTTCTTTAACTATGAACTCAACCATACTTTAAATATTGTCATCAAATAGAGCCATGTTTGCTTTCCTTTTTGCTATAACTATCCCAGTGAACATCAATTGCATTCTCCTTGTCCACAATTTTGCTCAGTGATGCCAAATCATCCTTACCCAAAAGCCTCATTGGTGGCATATACAGTTCCAAAGAGTCTGGCTTTGTCTTTCAAAGTGTTGTATAGCTCTGAGTGCCAGTAATATATATCCTTTTCAAGTGTAATGTTTGATTCGATCTGCCACAATATGCAAAATAGCAGCAAGTAAGTAGCAGCCTGAAGAAGGGAGCATGATGAAGAAGGACAAGACGTATGTCTTCTATGTTGCACAGAATGTGTAATGGTCATAATCGCTGATATTTCACAGGATATGTTTATTTTATCCTGTGCAAGGCACCAACACAAGGCAAGGTTTGCAAGACAATCAAGTGCTACATAGTCCTAGATTGCCACACAGAGGTGGAGTTGACCTTGTGCATGCTGCTAGTACACTTTGAGATTGGCCTATGCCATCACTTCCTCAGCAATCCCAAATACAAATGATCTCCACGAAAAAACTTCACATGCAAGTCAGCTAGCCTGGATCATACTGACAGGATTCCAGCCCAGAAGCTGATAAATTTCCCACTTTATTAATATGAGTCTTCAAATAGCAATCATTACTTACCTCGTAGCCGATGAATTAACTGCACTGTGTCATAATGCTATCACTCCTAGTCATCTGGTAGAGTTAGGATGAGTCAAGAGCAGAGCTTTAGCTTCACTTTTTTCTTCAGTTTAGTTTGATTTGACTCTGGTCAAGAATCTATTAATTCCACATTTCCAAAACAAGCTTAAGATGTGAGGTTTATGTTTTCCAACAAAAATCAAAGTAAACCCCTTCTTTCCTATGAATCTGTTTTGGGCAGATTTATTCCACAGGTACAGGTTTTTGTTTGCCAGATATAGCCTCCTGCCTTCAAGTGGATTGCAGAAAAGCCTTGATATGCCAGGACATGTACATATGCTTACATACGTGAATAAAGCCTTGTAAAATCAAAAGCTAAGCAATTCTCATATGTAAAATTATGGTGTAAAAAGAAATTCTTAGTATTCATAGCCTTATAATTAACCTTGAAGCGAGAATTGCAATGCTGTTAAGTCTCAGCTGACTACAATGACATATGTATTAAACAGCAGTAATGTCCATATGAACAGAAGGGAATGTTGTATTATTTGACTTTTCTTCCTTTCTACTAGGAAAAAGAAGAATTACATATGTTGATAAAATACTTTGATAAATTTGACAAATTCCTAATAATACGTCAGTCCTTTTCTTTTGTTGGTTTTCATTTGTGTATATCTTTCAAAAATTGGGAGATGATAGAAGTCACGAAAAATAGGCCTCAGGTTGTGATAATCCACATTTAAATAAAAAAAGTAAAAGAAAACAGAACATTGGGACTTAGATTTGCCTATAGAAAATGGAAGTTATAGATGCCTGTCAACGAGCTACTTCAAAAAATGTCCAGGCAGGCCTTTTTTGTGGAATAAGAGTCTGAAATGCTGCAGTTATCATTTAGTTGCTTTTGAATCCACACAATGCCCCTTTAATTAGGTTTTATGTGTGCAACTGCAATTAGAATTTGACATAGTGTATTTGTGACTACAAGTAATCTCTGTCCTCTGCAGTATGCAAATAGCTGTTTCTAATGATTTTCTTAATTGCACACATTTTGAAAAAATGAATCCCATTAGATTAATTAAAGTCTTTTTCTGCGCCATCCATCTAATGTTCCCATGTACTTAATGCTTATTAAACACCATTATATCCTAAAAGTACATTATTTATTTTTTACAGTAGCTCTTAAGAATATGATGCCTTTTTCTTCCCTTTTATTTATTGAATCTTTAGAAAAATTCAGTTTTTGCATTTAATGTCTTCCCTTCTTACCTCATCTGTGAGAAACTACCTGATGTTGTTAGTAGTTTTCAGACTAATCTTTAGTTCTTCTTCCCTTTCTAGCAAACAATACTGTGTTCAGTAGCAATTATTTTCTATTTTCTTATTCTAGTGGAGGAAGAAGAGGTATTCAGTGTTCTGATATGCAGTTTAGGATTGTCTGCTGTGTCCACCATGGTTTTCTCTTGGTTGGATCAGTGTGTAATCCTTGAGACATACATAAAGACGAATTTACTTTTTAAACTTAATACCTTTAGCAAATATTTTTGACACTTACTGGAAGACCCTTTCAATTCGTTAGTCAGTCAAAGCTTTTGCAATGTTAAAAATGTATCTTGATATTACATTAGATACCTGGAGCCTTTTTAGCATTACAAATGGAAAGATATATGGGTATTTTTCTTGCAGAGGATTATTAAACCTTACTCAGGTTATTCTGAGGAAGAAAAAAATTGATGCAACATATTTTATTCTATATCTAACTTATATTTTTTAAAATCTTGTATTTTTAAAATAATATTTTTATCCTTTGCCAAGGTTTTTTTAATTATTATTCTTTTCCTCATAAAAGATAAGGATATTTTTATCAATGAGTTACAAGTTTTTAATCAAACAAAAACAGAACAAAGCCCTAGTTGCACATAAAGGCCTATCAATTACAAGTTGGGATTTCTGGATAAATAAAAGCATCTACCCTTATGCATGCAGATGGCTCTCTAAACGATGTTCTCCAGGAGATGCAAATATGCTGTCAGATTAACTGTAGAATTTGCGGATAAAACACAGCAGAGGAAAAAAATTCTACATATCTTTTAGTTCAATATAGGTCTAAGGGAAATAATTGTGTTCCTTCAAAAATATGGTCATAAAGAGGTTGTCTTATGAAAAGGCGAAAGCAGAACTTAAATATCCATTTTTTTTTCTGCTGTATTTTATTATTCTGTGGACAAGATGCTCAGGAAGTGAAGGAATGTCCCTTGATCATCTGCTTCTATAACTGGGGAGACTGAAATGGCTGAAGGTCCTGAAGGTCCCATAAATTACCCATAAAGCGACTGCAAACTGCCAGATCATTAAAACTGCCAGAAAATTACTCACATTCCAATTAATCCCCCTGTTTATTTCTCTCTACCCATACCCAAAGGAGTATGCAGGGAAAGATGTAGGAAGTGGGACTTCTGGTTCAATAGACTCTGGAAGGTCCAAAATTAAAAGCTTTTCCGGCAAAGGTGTTCAAGTCAGTCTTTACAGTTAGCTCAGTAGAAAATTAGCATACTAGAGATTTTGGCCCCAAATGCATATTCAATTCTAAGTATTTCCATCAGATTTGGTAATTGTTTGAATAATTCTCTAGTCCTTTATTTATATTGCATGCCTTTTTTGACCTTCCTTTCCTTAATTTTCCTTTCTTCTGTGTATAAATTTGTCATTTGTTTCCATCTACTTTTCTGTATTGCACTTTCTCTTCTCTCTTCCAGCTGTTCTGCTGATCTCACATGCATGAAAACAAAATTTAAGATCTTGAAACCAGCCCCATCCTGAACTCACTGAAATGTCTGCAACCTCTTCTTAATTAATCAGAGCACAGGCTTTTCACCCCAAATTTTTCTACAGCTATATCTACCAAGCATTTTTATATCTCGGTAAATAATTTCTTAATAGAAATACAATTTTTTGAGATGTCTGAATTTCATTCAGGCATATAATTTTCTTTTTATGATGACACTTAAAGGATGCTGAAGAAAGTTTATTATCAGTGATGGCATCCTGCTTTCTCCTACAGATACTGTTACCAATTATATTGGCAAGAACAGGTTACCTAAGAGGGCAATTTGCTCATACCAGTACTGCTACTAATCTAGTATTAGTATGACTGCTCAAGTTAAAATACTGCACGGCACGAATAACCATTGCGAATGTTAGTCATCTATGTGCATGAAATCTGCGTACTTAAAAGAAAACAACTCAAGCCTAGGTCATTTACGATTACTGTAAGATCTTTTGTGAAAATATTAGTAAAGTGCACATAGAAAAGTAAACCTTGGTTTGTATTCCACTCGATTTTACTGTGTCTCTGTAGTAATTTGCTTAAATCCACAGGTTTTCAGGGTTTTTGGTGTTACACAAAAATAATTATGAAATGATTAAAATCGGGGCAAAATGCTTTGATTTTAAAGTCTATTATTCACATTCACTGTGTTCACAGATCTTTGGCATGAATACGTATTGTAGATGCTAGATGTGCTGTGCTGAGTGGTACCTAATAAGTAGCCAGCATCACTTTAATGAAAATCTCATTTTGAAAAAAGCATCTGTTCTTACCAAAAAGATTTAACTTCTTTAAAACATTCAAAGACCAGTTAGAAAGATTTATGAAGTTGTAATGGTGGAATTATTTTATCTATCATATGATTTTTATTTTTTTTTATGGACTACTATATGTTCATTAACATTTATGTGCTTTTTTTCCATTCATCTCTCTCCATCTCATGAAAAGCATATCTGGGTAAGTTAAAACACCATGGCTGCTGAACGTATTCATTTTCAGCACCATGTTTATTTTCTATGTTTTATTCTTATTTCTTTTCATTTTTCTGTGAAACTTCTTATATAACAAATCCACGCAGAAAACTGACACAGATGAAGACTTTCAAATATTTAAAATAATGGTAAACTTTGAAAGCATTCACAAATTAAGGTCAGGACTTGCTCTTGCAGGGTTTAATGTAATGGATTCACTACTTGGAAATAACTGCAGTCAATTTTTTTAAATAAACACATTTTGGGAGGTCTATAGCCCAGAATCACAAAGACATTTGAAAGCTTAAGTCAGTGAAAAAATCATGAGGGCCTAGATTAACAAACACTGTTAAGGCATAAATTCTGTTTAATTAAATCACAGAGGACTCAAACTCATAAACACTTTAGTAATCCAGAGTACACAATTTCTTTTTTTCTGTTTGAGCCCTCATGCTGTGTAGTAGCACAATAATATTTCATTTGTGCATATAATTTTACTATTTTATTTTTTACCGGTTCATTTAATTTATGTTGTTATTGTTAATCCCATATCAAATTTAAAATCTTCATCTCCTCTTTGATCTATCGTACGAATGTTATTTTTGCTTGAATAATTTTGGGAACGTAGGGAGAAAATTTCATCTGTTCAAAGCAGGTATGAGCTATAACTTTCTAAAGGTATAAGGATTAAAAACTCAAAGAGAACAGGGGTTACCAAATTAATTTAGCCTATGTGATTATGAAATTACTTTATAAAAATAGATTTGATAACATTTAATCGACCTGGGAATTCCGGGGATCTCTAATGTAGTACAGTACGTACAAGATTACAAGGCTGTGTATTACGCAAGTCTGTTTATTTCACAGGCATTTTATTATTTTTTTAATAGTAGCTCCAAACAACTCTAATTTATTAGGGTCTGTATTAAGCATTCCTGAACATGTTTCACTTAGCTTAATATATGTCTTCAGAAGAAAGAATGCTGCCCTTCAGTTTGCATACACTTAAAATGTACACCTATATAGAATAATTACAGCATTGTTAAATCTGCTTTGCTAATCTGTGTTATCTGGGGTGCTGTTAAATTTATACTTCCCTGTTCTATAGATTGAAAATCTTTAATTTATTAGTTGCATCTTGATTTCTGTATTTCAGTCATTTTTTCTGAAAACTCCTTAAAGTTGGATACAAAACATTTTGTAAAAAAAGGAAATTGAATTTTGCCCATTGTTCTCAAACTGACTATTGTATCAAGTTTCAAAAGGGAGAAAGAATGAGGATTTCAAATTATTTAAAAGCCAGGCCATTTAAGTGCCAAAGTTGAAACAAGATTTGACCCAGTTTTTAATTAATGCAGCCTTTCAGTCAGACGGAACCTTTCAGTTTAAATTGAATCAGCATTATATGGCAATGTCAAGTCTCAGTCTCTTTCCTTTTTTTTTTCCTATTTCCTACTTTAAAAACATTTATAGTCTTCAAGAAAATAAATAGATAAAATATAACTGTTATTTTTCATTAGATATTTAATATCTTTATTAATTCATACAAATTCAACTACCTTATTTTGTCGTACAATGACCTTAGCTGCAGGATTCTAGCCTCTCTTACGTATTTAGCAAATGACAATAGAAAAGATAAAATCCAAATCCAGCTTAATTTATTAGAAACCCTCTCTCCTGAATTTTGGAGTCTTTGACTGTATGTTAGTTTTCCAGAGGCAGATGTGTTTGATCTTGACTTAAAATTATAGGATTACTCAGATGAATGTAGCATATTTGGTCTATCGTTTCTGTCTCTCTTCTAGAAATCAGTCATGTATAATATTTTGTGGTAAACTAACCATTTTAGTATTTGTGATAATAATAACTGCTATTGATAGTGTCAGTAATAATAACAATCAGAGGGCCTGCTAGGTAAACACTTATGTCTGTTATCTTTTTGAGAAAATGTCTATGAGTAAAGGCCATTTCATAGGATCGAAATTGCCCGTTAACCAAAATTTTAAAATAAATTCTGCTTGTGTTTTACTAACACGATTTGGCTCTTGACTTCACCCTGCCTCCTTTTCAATTTCTCTCACATTTATGATTACATTTTAACTATGAGACATTATAATACATGCAATATAATAACCCTGAGGATTTTTCATGTGAACCCTACTAGAACTATCAGAGTAAATGCTATTATTTGCAGGAATATGAAGATTGTGTTGAAACATTGTTCAAGTTTCATCAAGACAGTGTCTGGACTTTGTGTTCTTACACAGAGTGTTTGCACTATGGGTATCAGAAATCCTAAGCTGTTATTTCTTGTTTGCTTCGTGAGGGGGAGCCTTATCTTCGTAAAGAAAATTTTATGTCACTGAATGACAGGCTTTAAATCAAGATCTTGGTAACTTCCCACACAAAGTCTATTTAGAGATTATTCTTATTTTTAATAAAGTTCATTCAGTTTTATGCAATGAGTTGGTGAGGGCTCCTGATACAGAGCTAGAATTTTCCTCGTGCAAGGGAACGATATATATGAAATACAAAATTTGCAGGGTAATAACATAGTATTGCTCTTATCATTTCCCCCTTCCTTTTGCTCCCTGTACCTCTGCTCTCCAGAGGGATATTGAAGACCCCATGGTACGAGACAGTTGTGCTTTCAGCTTGGTAGGTTGATGATGATTTGGGCAATTGTACCTGGGTCTCAGAAAAATGGTGCTGAAGAAAATGGCCCGATATGATAGTATCCTTAGGAAGTCACTTTGGGGAGGATTAAACATCAGAAGTCAGTGCTGGCGAGGTAACCCCACTTCTCTGACACACAACCCCGCAATGCAACTTGACATAACGTGAGTTTTCCTTCTCTGTTTTTGAAAAAAAAAGAGTGAAGACAGCTCACTTTGCGGCACTCTCTCTAACACAGAGAAATACAAGCATCTCTCAAATTTTGGATGAGTGCTGAAGAGTTGATGTTCATGAAATTTCCTGACAGGCTCAGAGTAATGATATATTGTAAATAGCATTTTGCAGTTACTCCTATAATGTCTCCAGCAAGAGACTTATCAACAGTAATAACGTTATCTTTAAAAATACGTCTTTAATTTGGAGTTCGTTCCAGTGGTAGTAAGTGGTTTAAAGCCTTATCTGCAAAATAATAGCATTTATAGTAATGCCTAATTAACATCAATTCTTCCTTATCAGCTTATTTTCATATGTTGCCAAATGAGCATTGAAATAATCACATTTTCATTCCCTACCTCCTTACCAATGCAAAGCAGACACATAACATGTAGCACTCTTCTGACAAAGTCTTAGGTGGAGAAAATCCCCACGTTCCCCTGCAAAGCATCTTCCAAACTAGAGAAACTGTATAATGCAATTCATGATCTCCAAACCTGAACTCTGTAATGAAAGGAAGAGGGAGTGACAAGCTTTAGGGTATTTGTCTCTTCTGATCAGCTCTATGTTTTTGTAAGGAAAATTGAACTGCAGTTGCTAATATTTGGCTTTGGGAACCTTCTGTTTTCAGGAAGCCAGTGAATTTCCCACAAGGACAACAGTACATTCAGGCTGTTCTAAAATATTCAGGTTATATTCCAAAATAGGCAGATCACCAGATTAATTTTTCTGATGAGTCACACTATTGATCAAATCCCTACATGACACTTTTAACTTATTTTGAGAATGGAGTTTTTTCTATCATGCTAGTTCATATAAAAAACCTCAGAGTTTTCTTTGACTACCAACTAAGGAATATGTCTCTTAGTCAAAAAGTAGAAATTTTTTGTTTAGTTCTGGTTTAGAAATTGAAGGTTCAAGTTCTTTAGATCTCCCAATGTGTATTAAAAAGTAGTCAAAGAATACTGTTCAAAAAGTAAAGTATAATGTAAATAAACTTTAATATTGGAGAGGTGTTTAAATGAAACATCTGAGGAAAGGAAGGATAAGTTCTGAACCATAAAATTCTTTTTAAGGGAAAGAAATATTATAAAAATCCTTTTAGTATTCCACATCAAGAAGTGAGGCACAGGCCTTATGATGGCTCTATTCTGTGCATGTCTGAGTAAAGGATTTTAGCTGTACACTAAAAATATTTTCAAACCAACACGCTTTCCTTCTACATGCCAAGACCCTTTGGATTACGTTTATCATACTGTAGTCTTTGGCTATAGCATATATATAGGGCATCCCAATTTCTGGGATCAATATCAATCAAAATCAATAACCAGAACTGTATTTCCTTCAGCCCTGAGAGCCAGGCTGCCTCTGAAGCACCAGAATTGCTTTCCAACTCTGGAAGAGGATATTTGTTTGAGAAGCACTAGAATAACGCTAAGCCTCCCCACCAAGCCTCAGGCCAGTTCAAACGTTGCAAAGTCACAGAGGACTCCCTAGAAATATGTACTTTATAATTCCAGCATAAAAGGAGTAAGTTTTTCATGGAAGTCAGAACTTAAAGTGCCAATGCGTCTTCTGCAGGCACCTCAGTTCCTTAGGCCACCAAATCAAAGAAATAGGCCAAAAGTTTTTCCTGAACCCCACCTCCTTGTAGACCACAGGGTGCTGCTCTCCTTCTTGGAGCAGAAGACTAACACAAGCAAGGAAGGCCAGTGGCCCTCAAAGTCATGATCAACTTTTTTACTTACTGTGATGGTAAGTAACCCTGCTCTTTCAGCTGGCATGGATGAAGAGAATACCCCAGATAAGGAGAAATCTGGGATCAGGTTCCTCTAAGCATGGTGCCTCCATGGGACTCCCAGCTGTAGAAGGGTCTGCTCCCTGGGGTTAGGCTGGCTTTGGGGAACGAGCAAAGTCACACAGGGTTTTGCAGGGGCCATGCTTTGCCATGGGACAGCAAAACTGGCCAGGTGTGGAAGGGGCATCCCTGAAAGCTGGCTCTCCCTACGGACAGCCATGCCGGCTGGCAGCCCTGGTGGCAGCAGGAGCCATGCAGCCCCGCTGGGGCGCCCGAGGGGGAGGTTCAGCACTGCTGTGGCTTTGCAGGCACCCTGCAGAACCAACTCCGAGGGAAGGCTGCAACCCAAATACCTCATCCACCGGTAGCTGGAAGGTGACCAAGTCTGGCAATGCCTCAATCCTGCTTTCCGAAGCAGCCAAGTGTGTATGTCTCTATTGGCCTTCACTACTTGTCTCCTCGGGAATATGGGATTCCTGCACCTCCACTAGCTGCTGAAGGTAACATGGTGTTTGTGTGCCCAGAGAGCAACTTCTTCTCATTTTACTGAAGATTATGCTTTCATAGAAAGCAAGGGTAGCTCTACAATGTCTTTGGACATCTGAGTGACAAAGGATAAGGTATGCTGCAAAGGATGTGTGGGAGGAGAAGCTAGATAAACCACAGTGACGCTGTCAAGTATTTGTAATGTTAACATATTACTACAGCAGAAACATAGAAAGTAAAGCAGCTGCCTTACTATTAATATTCAGAGCCAGGGATTTAAACACGTATGCAAAATTGCATATTTGAGTTCCATTTTGTACTAAAGCCAAATTCTCTCGGTCTGGACCTTTGGCAGTACAAAAGTCCCTAAAGGACTACTCCTGACAAGTTAAGATCACTCCATCGCTTTTATCTGCTGTGGTTTTGTAGTACGTTATTTGAAAGGCTGCTAAGGCGGTGAAGAATTGCCAAGAGATAACTGAACCACAAAGGTTGTAATAATAAAGGAGGACAGAGCAAAATTGAAGCTGTACTTCCAGGATTTCCTTGTTATGCGGGAATGTAAGCAAATTTTAACACTGCATTAGCATAGTCCCTCTCCAATTTGTTTTTCACTACAGCTTGTTGCTGAGAGCATTCTTTTGTGTTTCACTCGGTAGGAGACATCTGAAAATGTGTTGTTAAATACCAGAAAAAAAGACTTTTGAAGCACTGCTTTTTCTATGCCACCACCACAGTGTGTTCATTATTCCTGCTACAGGAATAAAAATGTCTGGTCAAATGTATGAACATGTTTAATATAGAGCATTTCCTGATAGTCTAGCTGACTGGCCTATACATAACTTTAAGAAATATTTAATACCACTGTATTAAAATTATATTTTAAGCTTTGAGATTGATGTTTTACCTACACATTCATTGCAGTCCAGAGAAGCTGTAGATGCAGGAGTTGCACTGGTATCTGATCAACTCAATAGAAATATATCTATGTATATATGAATACGTATAAAATTAAGAAACCACATCAATTGTATAATTATAAAAATGTATACATCAGTAAACCATGTAGATTTCTTTTGTATACAAGCAATAATAATGAAAAAAAATAATATGGAACTATAAAGATGCAGTCAACTCCTAGTTAGCCATGGATGGCTTGTTTAAGATGCAGAATAGCTGTACTCCAGAGACTCTAGAATTGTGCATAGCTGGTCCAGCAAGTTTAGTGTTTCAAACACAGAGATGTCTCAGACCCAGCTGTGTTACATCCATGCTTAGCTCAGGGCTAAAAGTTGGCAATTTTGGGCCTTTCTGGGTCATTACCAGACCAGAGCTAAGCTAGTCTCAGGAGGAATTCCTCCGCTTTCTGTCTTCACCAATGTCTTCTATTATATAAGCGACCCTTTTATATAGGGTATCCCAATTCTGTATTGCTTCAGCTAAGAACAGACAGAAACCTCACCTTTTGTATGTCAGGTGTTTAAAGTGATGTCAAAATGCACCAAGAAAGAAAAAAAAAAAAAAAAGCAGAGTTGGGAATAGATTATGGAATGCATTCAAAAAGGGGAAGGAGCTGTATTGTTCACCGGCCTTTTCTATGCCTTTTCTATGCCTGTCATCGTGCTTCACTGTTGTTACACTTAACAAAAAGGCACGGTTGCATTTATATTGTCCCTACACGAACCTCTGCAGAGTTAATAATTTTTGATCCATTTTTAGACATGAACTTCTGGAAGAAGCTCGGAGAAAGGGTTTACCTTTTGCACAGTGGGATGGGCCAACAGTCGTTGCCTGGCTGGAGGTAAGTGTTGGCCATAACCTGGAAATAAATGTGAGTCACATTTATAGGCTGCTTCTGTGTGCTCGTCCTCACAAGTTCTAAAAGGGACTGTTGAAGTTTCCTCCTCCCCCCGCTGTGCCATGAGCATTAAGCAGATGTTGACACTGGATGGTGTAAATCAGAGACTAGAGCTGAAAAAAGTGTGACAGGCCTACATAAGGGGGTGAAGACAGGAAAAAAGGCTTATCAAATGCATTTGAACACCAAATTTTTCAAAACTTGTAATTTCTCAGTCTCTACATATATAGGAGACAGGATTTATGTAGGATGATGTGCTAAGGAGAAAACAAAAATTAGCTATCAAATTTTATTTGAGGTTAACATAGAAGTTACATCTTCAGAAATTTTAATAAATTTATAGAATTTTTAACTTTCTGTCCTTATAAAATGTAATGGGAAAGGGCTCATTTATCTACATATCATTCAGAACAGGAAAAAGAAGTGTTCCTCTTGGCACTTTCACCCAGGATGTGGGAGATCCAAGTTGCAATTTCTCCGATTCGATAGGCAGTGCTTTTATCTCTGAAATCTGATCTGCACAGAGCTCTCCTTTATTTGGAGAACCTAAATGAATGGATTTTGGAACCCATCCAGAGAAACATTCAGCAGAGCTGTCTATCAATTTTGACAAAAATCAAAGAATGTTTTAGGTGAAGGAACTATTTGGAAAATGCTTACCCAGATGCTGAGGGGAGGAGAAGGCAGAAACTAAGGGTGTTCTTATACAAATGCAGTCACTTTTACATGGCAAAGCCTGTATCACTTCAGTGGAGATACAAGCTCTTTGGTGGCTCAAGGAACAGGTGTCTATTCCTTGTCTATACCAAGCATCTTTATGTATTCCCAGCTATTCTCATGTCTGCTATATCATTCATTGATCATTAGATAGAATTTGTAGAGTTTTCCCTTCAATTAAAAGAGAAGGTCCCCCTTCAGTGCTTTAACAGGAGTATTTTCAGGGAATAAATGAAGGATGAAGAATGAAAGCAGCTAATGTCTATAAAATTTCTGCTTTGTGTTGGAATTGCTGAAGGTACCTAATGAAAAAGTTGAAATGAAAACTGCAGAAAGGCAGTTCAAGCATTAAGGCATGACCTTGGAAAATGGGGTGGTATCTTCCTTCCCCCCCAAAAAATATCTCTGTTAATACGGAACGTTTGTTAATTTGGCTACTACCTGACTTTTTCATATGACTTTGAGAGTTCTGTAGCCAGATTTGTATCAGTCAGAAATATTGAATATTACAGTCAAAGCTGATTTGCTGGAAACGTGAACATACAAAGGTCTATACATTTCTGAATACTGAGGAAAATCTGCCCTTGATGTCCTCCATGGTGATCCAAAATGCGAAGACATTTCTGACAAGTTAAGCCATTGATTCCTAGCTGCAAAACAGGATATGCTTCCCACTGTCTCAGAGAGAGGCTGTAAAGAGAAATTGGTGTCTATGAACTTCTGGGGAAATATGATGAGAGCACCAGAGGAAAGCCCGTGAGGAAGTTCATGTTGCAGTATTCAATGCAGACTGAATACTGATGATAAAATATATGAGGGCAGAAGTACTGAATTTATTCAGTGAGCATCAGTGCGTTCAGGGAGCAGATGGACACTGCGTGCATTTCATACTCTTCTGGGGACAATATAGTAAGTGACCCTTGGACTAAAAAAAGAAATTAATATTAAAGGAGACAAAGGCCCAGATTAAAGAAGTATATGTGATCACAGTTGTGACATTTCCAAACTTTTCAGGGCTAACTTTTCAGCCTTAGCATTTATTCTGGCTATTTGTATGTAGTACAGACATAGTTGAGATGTATTTTAAGAACTGTGGGTTTTCTTAGCTAATTCTGGAAAAGCATATCAATCTTGATATCTGGGTTCTCTGCCTAGAACAATTACCATGCCCTCTTTTTAGAGACGGTTTTCATCTAACTGCATTTTCTGGTAGAGACAGCCAGCTGTTTGTTAAAGAACTAATTTACCTAATGAGCGGCGGCAAACATTTGAATCTATTTCTGCAAGGTGAATAACTCCCAGTACTTATGCTTTCCTGCTTTTCAAGTGCATGTATGAAGAAAAAATTAATGTCAAATTAAATGAGACTATTAAATACATTTTAAGGCTATGCATAGTTTCCTCATGACCCTTTGTTTAAGCGCAGCTAGGTAATCTGCATAATTTTTTTAAAAAATTTTTTTACTTTCATGAAACTTTGTATTTCGTTACAGTTAGTTGGAATTAGGTCATATTTTTAAGGTTCAGACTAGCATTGGATGGGCTGCACTGGCTCATCCCATCATTCGAAAGGGTTTTTGGAAACACAATGCAGTTGTTCCTCAAGCTCTGTGCTAGATCAGGTGTCAGTACAGAAAAGCCTGACTGAACTCTTTTGGAATCTGACATTCAAGCCTGTTTTCTCTGTGATGTAAAAGTGATCTAACAGCTATATTTTCAACAAATATTTCCCAGATAAGGTATAAAGCTGCGCTGTGAGAAAATAAATAAAAATCCTTTCAGTTTGTCTCTGCCTTCCAGATTTACTGGTGAATTTACTGATGGGATAGTTTTAATAATTTCTTTGCCCTTGTGTCCTCTTTTAGTAAGCCATTATTAAGAGAAAAATTAAAATAATGAAATCAGCTAATTCGGATGGCCTACTTGAGATGCACAGAGTTCTCGGTAGCTTCATTTACAGTCATAGATGCTCTATCCCACTGAAATTCAAACACAGGTAGTTGTTAATTGCTATCTACTCAGAATGAATTTTTAAAAATATGAAAATGTAGAATATAATGGCTACTATCACATAGTATCACTGCATTGTATCTTGATGGACAGATTTCTATTTCAGAAACAGTATAACAGAATAAGATGCTACTACAAGCCATTAGTAACTAATCAGTACGTTTGAAAAGTGCTTTTGACAATTTATATTTGAAGGAATATTATATAGGAGTACAGTGAAGTACAACAGATCTATACTTAACAAAATCAGGTAGCTGTATAGATGTGGGTATAAATTTTATGTATACAGAAATGTGTACAATCAGGTACATTGAAGGTGATGTACAATCAGGTGTACAGTCAGGTACATGGTATCAGTGACAGGTGATTTATGCACTTTGACACTCAGTATCGCAAATAATAACAGCTAATATTAGCTGTTTTGCTGCCCAGTGGAGATGCTTTGCGATACATTATGCTTCGCCATTCCAGTGGGGAGAGCTATATACTAAAAATTGTAATTCACTGCACCAACCCACAAGCAATAGTGATCTGGAAAAGGATGAGGAGAGAGGGCAGGGAAGGGCTACTCTCCAGAGAGAAGTATCTTCTTCTCCCAGGTTTCACAGAGCCTAGCATGCTCCCGGAGCTATGCACCTAGCTAGGTCTGTCTTTGTTTTCCATTGCGTTATCCCCAAAATCTGTGATTATGACATTCACTGCTTATGTCCTCACGCTTTTTGCTATAGCGTAAAATACTTCACACTGTGACAAAAACTTCCCAGATGTATGTATCGCTGCAATGGAATTATCTCCTTTAGGAGCAAGGAGCCCTAGACACCGACAATCATATTAATGAGGCAGCACAAAATGAGAAAGTTGAGAAAACCTGGCAGAATTCATACTGGATAGGCCCCAAGAAAGACTGCTGGGAGCGGAGAGCACGTCTTACAAGAACAGACCAAGTGGGAAGCGAGGGGCTGTCGCTGACCTAGGCTAGGAAGACTGACATAAGGAGAGGAAAAGTGTGAAGTGGGAAGTACGCTTCTTCTAAATCCACAGGAGATGTAGCTGTGCTCACATTTTGCTGCAACTTCTAACCGGTATTTCTAGCTGGGATGTGACACCATACCAGACTGTTCCCAAATTTGCAGTGAGCTCAGTCCTGACTAGGTGGGTTACCTGCGCTCTGCTTGGTTTTTATTTCTACCAAGAAAATAAAAGCTGAGAAGTGTAAGATCGTGCCCCGTGAGTACACCGTGGGGACTAACATGGAAAGAGAAAGAAAGCCATTTTAGTACAACAGTGAAAAAATTACTTAATTCCTGTTGGATTGTTTTCTGTATATGATAAGACTATTCAATGGGCAGTAACACTGACTTGTGCCACTACTTGTTCATTAAAGGCCTGGGAAAGGAGTAGCCCAGGTGATGGAGGCACATAGTTCTGAAAATAATTCAAAGCATCCATGGCTTTAAAGTTCTGGTTACAAGAAAAGCAATAAAAAGAGTTCACCTGAAGCCACGGCAATTTCAAAGGTTCTGAAACAATTTCATTGTATTAAAGACTATACTCATTTGTGTGTGTTACCATGCTTATTCAGATTGATAGGTGCCTTCATGATTAATTTAATTTGAGAAATTAAGCAATGCTTTGGATAAATGTGTTCTTTCAACAGCTCTGGCTAGGCATGCCAGCCTGGTACGTTGCTGCCTGCCGTGCCAATGTGAAGAGCGGAGCTATTATGTCTGCTTTGTCCGATACGGAGATTCAAAGAGAAATTGGAATCAGCAACCCTCTTCATCGCTTAAAGCTCCGATTAGCAATCCAGGAGATGGTATCACTGACAAGTCCATCCGCACCTCCAACGTCCAGAACAGTGAGTCCTGTTCAGCTAACTCTTTCTTCCCCGCTTCACCATGCAGGAGTCTGCAGAGAGACTTTTGTAGCACAAGAGTGGCTCTGTGATAACACACACTTCACAATCGGTGGGAACTGTCCTATGGAGACTTAGAAGGACCTGTTCATCGCTTGCTTGATTGTTGATCACTGGTATTTTTCCTGTAGCAGATATTCTTATTTTTTTAAGTCATGCTTTTGATTAACCTTGATGTTATCAAAATGCTTGGTATTGAGCATCTTATTTGTAATTTTGCCTGTATTGTTACCTTTCTCTTCCTTCAAGCCATCTCTCCCAATCAAATCAGATTGCCTTTCTCTTTTTTTGTTTGTTTCTCTCTTTTTTTCCTTTTTTGGGGGGGGAGGCAATGCAGGAGAGGGGAAAGGTTATGAAGGAACACAGCTCTTTTCCCTTCTCTTGTTCCCATTCCACTTTTTTGCATCCTTTCAAATGCTATCTAATCTAAGTCAGCTGGCTTTAGGTTCTTCATGCTAAAAGCATGAAGCAGTGATTGAAAAAAAAAAAAGCATGAAGAGAAGCAGTGATTGGAGGTAAGAAGGGAGAAGTGGAGTGTGTGCATTTGGTGAGGAAGGGAGAGGGGGGAGAGAGAGAGTGTGGCAGCTGAAGGAAAGGAAGCAAGTAAATAAGAAACACAGAGATACAAGTCTGAAAGGAAAGGGGAATATATCAAAAAGAGCAAGAAAGTGGATTAGGGGACAGTAAGGATGTATGATGTGCTATAGATAAAAAGCAACTTTTAGTGGGAAATGAAGAAAAACAGGCCAAACTGATGAGGAGAAAAAAAAAACAGGATAACAAAAGGGGAGTTTCATGCTGAGGGGCTGATGGTGATCACTATGAGAGAGGCAACAAACGCTGTAACAAAAAAAAAAAAAAGAAAGAAAAAAAATGAGGCTTCATCAGATGGGAAACACAGCATAGAAGTGAAGGAGAAAGACAACTCAAGTAGTGCAGCCCAGACTTCTAGTAGTAAGTTAATAATAATAATTATGTTTATAATAATAACAATAATAATTTGTAATCTCTTATCTTGGTGGAATTAATGGAGAATCTTTTGGTGGAAATTAGAATTGAGGTACCTCTGAGGAGTACCAGATCCACCGAGCTGTGTAAGGACCTGGGCAACAGGACTCTAATGCTCATATTGATTGGCCTTTTATCTTCATGTTGCTGAGGTTCCTTAAATATAGTAGTTCCCCATCTGATATTTTCTCCCCTCAGAACAGATGTATATGTCATAACTATAGTAATTCTATGAACGGTAATGGATTTCACCTAAGTAAAGCCATATAGACTCAACACGATGTTGAATTACTAAACAAAACTCATTTTTATTTTAAAAGTATAAAAGCATATTTCAAAGCATAAGAGCATTGACACTTATGACATGAGAAGACAGTACATTCAAGCTAGAAACATTGGGAATAATTTTGCCTTGTTTTTTTAATTCTCCCTGAGTAATTGGCAGCGCAAGGCTGCCCTGCACTGGAATGTGCGCTTTGGAGTCCCAAGTCTTTCTGCCTCCTCTCTTTCTCAGGAGAGGAGTTAATTTACCTCAGCTCTCAAGAAAATGTAGCAGATTTCCACACCCGCTCCCTTTCTCATCTCATTGTCCTTGTAAGAATCTGACTGAAAACAATAGGATGAAGAAAAATAGTTTTGCAAGTGAATTCTCTTGACATTTTTGATTTACAGAAATGTGGGGGAAGTAAACATAATTTAGATTACAATATGAGCGTGTGATGTGTGCAGAATATTTAGGCTGGAAAATCTTTCATGAGTGAAGCTTACCTCCAGACAGAGCTGTGAGCTAAAGGTTGTATTTGCCACTTGTGTGTGAAATGCAGCTTTAATTATTATTCTTTCCTTTGTGACGGTGCTCTGCCGGATTTCATCCATCACTTCTAGTTGAAATACTCCATCGCGTCTGTTCAGAATCCTCTAACAAAAGACACAAAACAAGTTGTCTAAAGTTGTCTCTAGTTGCAGCTCGGTAGAGGCAAGATCGTGGTTGTGCTGATGGTGATGCTATACGCTGTTAACTTACAGTGGTGCTGCCTTTCTTCTTTACCACTGCTTACCTAATGCGGATCCCACCTGCCTCCCTGCGGGCCTTGTCCATAGCCCTCAGGCAATGTTTGGGTGACCCATGAAGAAATGGAAAATCTTGCTGCTCCGGCTAAAACGGTTAGTCTTCCACTTCCATTTAAAATTATTTCGGCGCTCAAAAGAGAATTGTATCTGCTTTAACAAAGGTGCCGCATCTTCAGTAGGATGCTTCCCAAGCATGCCATTAGAAAGCCTCAGGGAGTAGTAAAATGGAATTTAAGTAACAGTTACATAATTTCTCAGCAAGAGAGAAATTGTGATCACAAAAATTGTGTGAACCTAAAACCAGTGTTGGAGTTTTACAGCACATGATAGTTTCACTGCCAGTGTGAAACCTCATTTAGTGAAATGAAATTGTTGCGGTTATATGTGCGACATTTCCCCTGTACTCTGCTCCCTAGTACCTCTTCTAAATATAGTTTTATATCTGCTGAAATAGAAAGAAATAATAAAGACTTGAGAATGGTGCATTACATAACTCAGTGTTTTCATTAATGCAGAGTCTCTCATGTCCATGCTTGTGTACTGATGCTCTTTGATTTAGGGTGTATGGACTTTGTCATTTATTTATTGATTTTTGTCAAACCTCTCCCGGCTTTGGGGGGGGACATAATTAAATATTAATATATTTTATTCACTAGTTCTGACTTTTTTATTTTGCTTGGAACATATGTTATTTTAGGTTTTGTTTTTAGCATTACATCATAAAAAGTCCATAACAGTGCTTATAAAATATGATACAATCCTACAGTAAGATGTCCGCAAAACTTATCTTCAGTTTGGAAAACTTTATAGTCAGCCCAATCCATAAGTGGTGGGGGAGGTATGAAGCTAAATTTTGATGCAATACAGACTTATTTCTTAGAAATTTATGCTTGCTTTACTATTTTAAGTTTTCTCATGAACATTTGTGAAGCAGATTCTCATCAATAATTTTTTTTACAACTGACCTCATTTTTGATTTTATTATTATTGGTATAACAACAAGTATAACAACACCCAACTGACCAGAAATAGAGTTGATCTTGTTTAACTGGCCAGCCAGCAAAATACAGTTTTGCCATAAAAAAAGTTATATAAAAAGCTCCTTTACAATACATTCACAAGAAGACATCTTTTTATTCTGAATGTTGCAAAGTCTAACTAGAAATAAAAAATGGCATCTCTAATGCCCAACTTTGTAAGTCAATGGTTGTGTTTTGATTGTGAAACCATAAAAAGTATTTAAAGATAATGCTGCAAAGTTTCACCAAGATCCAATGATTTTATATCTCGAAAACTTAGCTAGATTTGCCCTACTAAGATTTTATCATTTTGGTCTTGTAATTTTTAAGGTAGGTTAGCTCAGGGCATTGCCGCTGACTGGAGTTATTTTATCAGTATATTTTACACGTACATTTTCATTTATACTAAGACTAACATACACAGGAAAACCACAGCGTTTTGTAACTCATTTTCATTGTCTTTTTACCTGCTTTGCTAATTGCTTCCTGCGGATAACACAGAAAGAGTCTGAAGAAGGCAGCTGGGCTCAGGTATGGCCCTTTCACATAGTTGGTTTTTAAGGGAAAGCTAATAATGATGTAATTAACAGTTTATCAATATGCAGAGGGGAGTATAGTATTGTGATAATATCTCAATGATTGAATTACCATTTACACATTTTAGAGTTCTTCTCATACAAAGAAAATATTCTCTGGACAGGTTTGCTAGGTAAAGCACAAAGAGGTAGATATGCTGTAAATAGTTTTATTAAAAGAAATGGCTACATTCCAGAGACATCTTCTACCTCCCAGCCCAATCTAGAAAAAATCTTTTCCTCTTTTTTGAGAATGGGCTAATAAAATATGACAACAGTTTGAGATCTAATGTTTCTAAAATTACATCAGATATTTTTAGAACAATTGTATAAATCACACCCAAGTATCAGTCTACAAATAGACTTGTATAATTAGGAACAAATTTTTTTACTTTCATTAGACTATCAATTACATATATTTTTCAACTTCCTTCTCTCTCTCTAATATGTGTACACTTTTACACAATTTTACTGTCTTTACTTACGGCATTCTGTTTCTCTTCAAAATTCACAAGAATGAGAGATGAGGGGACTATATTTTCCCCCATAGAAAATATAACCAGCTCACACTGTGTTATCCTTTTGCCTATAGTGACAGGAGACATTAAAAACAAAACCAAAAAGATAGTTAGGCTTGACAGTGGTGCTCAAAGCTGAGCAGGATCCTGTAGAGGAGGTGTTAATCTTGCAATTTATGAGGTCTCTTTTGTGTTAAGTTTTAGTAATACAAAATAATTGACAATAGTGAGATGTAAAATCTACCTATTTTGCATCTTAATTATGCAGCCCACATAATAACAGCTCACCATGCATGTGTTTTTTTCCATATACTTTCTTCCTTATCCTTTTGACGTTTCAGCTGAACAATGAAGTAGCTTAATGCCTAAATGCTAGCTTCTAGGAGGAATTGGGTTCTCCTATCTTAAAGAATTAATTTATTGAGTTCCACATATGAAGCACTCTAGGTTTAAGCTATTCAAAGCTGAAAATATCTCATTAATATAATGTATTTGGTCACCTGCTGTGACTGGTGGTGAACATGATTTAGGGTGACAAACAACTGAAATTAACTTTTAGTCTCAAAAGGACTACAGGTGTGTAACCATGAAGTGTCATTAGATCCTATTTAGGAAATCCTAGTCCCTACTAAGCAGTGACGCTTCAGTTGATTCCCTGGGGCCATGTTTGTATTACCAAGTTCAATGTAGGATTTGCCTAGCATAAATATTCTAGAAGGTTAATTGAAAGCGAGTAAGATTATGAAACAAACACATTTTGATTGTGTAATAAGTTTGCTTGCATTTAAAACTCAGAATTGAAACTACATTTTTTTTTAATTGCAAAAAAAATGCTTAAAATTTACAAAGGTAGAAAACAAGACACAACTGGCAAAACTGCTATCAGTAAAGAACATCTCACTGGCGTCCACCTCCAATGTCAAAATGATATAAAAATGGATTTTTTTGTGGTTTTAGACTGGATATCTAAGCTGGGAAGTCTCACTAGAAACAAGCACAGCAGACAGATATTCTGTCTTCAGTCTGGTGCAACCTTGAACAAACCCAAGAATTTATTCTCCCTCTCCCTTTTTTTTTTCCCCCCCTGTAGACCCTGGCTTACGGTGATATGAACCACGAGTGGATAGGTAACGAATGGCTCCCCAGTCTGGGTTTACCTCAGTACCGAAGTTATTTTATGGAATGCCTGGTAGATGCAAGGATGTTAGATCATCTGACAAAGAAAGATCTGCGTGTGCACTTAAAAATGGTGGATAGCTTTCATCGGTATGTTGGCATAAAGACTACACCTATGAAGATGTTTATGTGTCTGACCTAGTGCTCAGTGCTGCACAGAATAAAACCACTTACTTTCTGTTGTTCTGGTGTGGAAAACCACAGAGAAAAGTGAGTGCCCAGTGTCAGAAATCTGAATTGAGAGAGATTCCTTGAGTAATAGCAACTGCATTGCAATTATGTCTCTCAAAACTAAGATACTGGTACAGGTAAATTTCATAATGAGCAGGGAACCATTTGTAAATAAAGCCTTGACAATACAGCAACAGTAATAATTTATTAAGTGGCTTAAAGTATCAGAAAATGGTAGAATAAGATTTGACGCCCTGAGATCTCATCATAATGAAAAGCTATTGTGTGTAGCACAAAAGCTGTTAACAGTACAGGCAAATTGACAGTTGTTTCAGTTATCTAGAGATATAGCCAGGAAGCTAAATTGGAAATATGGAAATAAAGGCATTTAGACTTTAGGGAGAATGATGTTTATGTGACAAGAAGTGGATTTTTTTTAAGGTACTGTCTGATTTGTCACTTTTTTGAGGACTAATTTGACAACAGCTCACAAGGGCTGACCTTTTCTGAGTACGATTTTTAATGTTTTGGGTTTCTTATGCTAGCATGTTTATTCAAACATACTCATTTTGATTTTGTCCATTTTATTTTTTAAGTCTATAGAGTTGTTCTAATGGTTTTGCCCTCCCCTCTGTCCTCAAGATTTGCTACATAGGCATCATGAAATACCTCATGTGAAATGCAGGAAAGACATCCTACCTATGTTCCTATCTTCAAGATTATCTTTATTAACTCTGTAAATGTTTCTCTTTAAATAACAGAACAAGCTTGCAATATGGAATCATGTGTTTAAAGAGGTTGAATTATGATAGAAAAGAACTGGAAAAGCGAAGAGAAATGAGTCAGCATGAAATAAAAGGTGATCGTTCCTGGGAATGAATACTGGGGATGTTTCTTCTTTTGAAGCTTGACACTGTTAAGCCCTTGCCATGCCATTTTAGCAAGGCATTTAAGCATGCGCTTTAAGTAAAGCTAACGTATTTGCGTCTGTCTTCAGATACAAAATATCTCCTTAAATTAGGCACAGTTAAGTACTTTGCTAAATTGGGGCTGCAGTTCCAAACGGCGGTTTCATACGTACACTTTGCTAAATCGGCTTCTGGGGACAGACCGTATCCTACCCTCTTTCAGTCTCAGAAGCAGAAGGCCAAATAGCCTGCAGCTCAGTGGGGTGTGCTGGGGGCCAAAGTGGGAAATAGGAGCACTCAGGACCCTAACACTGTGCTCCTGCTTTTGAAAACCATTGCCTTTGATTTCTTACTTCAAAATGTGTTTCATAGAACATGTTGCTTGGAGGGGTGGTCTCTGAGGCAGTTGGTATATAAGAATAGTTCCTAACAGAACTGGCCTTATTAGGAGATTTAACAGCTGATCTGAAAGTATTTTGCTGTGTGAAGCTCTCTAGAGCAGTTGCAGGCTCACTGCATGGTTCCTCTTATATAGAACAATTACAGTTGTTGGTTGTTTCTATTATCATAAGTGAATCCTTTGATTCCCTTAAGCATTTCCAGCTCTAGCAAATACTAATACTTCTCAAGCACAATGGTGATTGGAAGAGCTAAAAAAAAAAAGACGGAATTAAAAGGGGGAACAGCTGCAGTGAAAGTGCATTTGCTCAAGGCAGATGATGGCATGCACTAATGCAAAGACTTTTTCTTGTATGTGGAGGCATCAGTGTCAGTCAGGCTGAGTGCGTATAGCTGAGACTGACAAGGGGGAATTGGGTGTTGGTATCAAATTCTGGTGTTGCTTCAATGCTAGTCACCTCTAGCACAAGGGTAATAACCCACAGCCTCCTTCACCCAACCTTCACCCTGTCATGCATTGGTCAGTTAGATATGGTCCGAGGTGGGATTTGGGCTCGGTGATCCCTGGCTGCCATGCTTCAGCTGATCCTGACCCCAAAGCCTGGGATACTCTTGGTCAGGTGATGAAGAATGCCTGCTCGCAGAACAGCTACATTAGCTGGACTTCTAAAAGTTCAGGAAAAACCTTCATCACTTAGTAACATAAAACTCAGCATTATGATCCCCACTCACAAGTAGAAGGATCAGTATAAGTAACTTTCTTTTATCTTACAGGCAGGGTAGGATACTTTTTTGGTAATAGCCAAATCCTCAAAAATGGTTTCCTAGCTCGTTTTGTTGCCTTAGCTTTGTAATTGGCATGGACCTTAACCATGACCATGGTCAACCAGCGTTCTGAACTGAAAATAGTTTTAGTCTCTAAAATTG
The DNA here is from genome assembly GCF_000687285.1 of Phaethon lepturus. Classification (NCBI taxonomy): domain Eukaryota; kingdom Metazoa; phylum Chordata; class Aves; order Phaethontiformes; family Phaethontidae; genus Phaethon; species Phaethon lepturus. The sequence goes on along the minus strand of NW_010518288.1, from coordinate 75,146 downwards.
TGAACTCATTATTTGCTTTACAGCATGTTATAAAATGGTAGGTGCTGACCAGACTCTCAAAATATTTAATAAAAAACTCTCAAGTGAAGCCTTGAGGAATGGATAATTCTCCTGCGCCCTTGCACTGTTAAACTGTAAAATCTTGCCTAAGAATTGAAAAGGGTACCTATAGGAGGTGGGAAGAATTGTGCTCTGGAGATGCCCTCTGCAGGCACCTTTCTCCTTTGGAAACATTCTTTAGAATAAACATTTAACTCGAAGGTAGCTAAAATCACACAGGGTTTTGAATAGGCAATATTAAAGCTATATGAATAGTTTGCTGGCATTCCTCATTTAAGAAATAGAGCACTATGATGTCCACAGTGCATGCACAACTACATGCATGCTCCTGTACAGTTTGGAAGTTATCGGGTACCAGAAGACTGAAGCAGTGTTATGTCCTTACAGATGTGCTGGTATGGAGCAATGATCGAGTCATACGCTGGATACAAGCTATTGGCCTCCGAGAATATGCAAATAATATTCTAGAAAGTGGTGTACATGGTTCACTTATAGCACTGGATGAAAACTTTGATTACAGCAGTTTAGCTTTATTATTACAGATTCCAACACAAAACACCCAGGCAAGTTTGCTCACGCTATTTCGGGTTAATCTGTACCCATTATTGCCTTTATTAATCTTCAACCATTTTAATTTTTTACTTTGGTTATCTCTAGGCACGGCAGATCCTTGAGAGAGAATACAACAACCTTTTAGCACTAGGAACTGAAAGACGACTTGAGGAAGTAATTAATTTTATTTTCAGTATTTACAAAATATCACGGTAAAATATAAAAATCAAATTGAATGCATGAAGACATGTTAACTTGCAAATTGTTAAAGAGAGTCAGATATAGCTTTAAGAACAAATTAGGAAATGCCAGTCAAGGTTTTTAAAGTAACCTCAGTATGGCTACATATTCATATCATTTTGGATGCTAAATTTGGCAATACACTCTTACCCTAAGATGAACATTTTCCATAGAGGAAAACATGCAGAAAAGGAATGGAAGTTTCACTGGCCAGAGAAAGTGTTGGGGAGGCAGATGCCTGTGCAACCTATTCTTTAGGGCACTTACACCCTTTCTTTAAAAATAAAGAAAAAAAATGGGGTTTTGGTGGGGGTTTTTTTGGCTCTTCAAAGTTAATCAATATGTAATAGGGTGGGATTTGGGGCAATTATCTACGATGGGGAATCTCAAATTTACCTACGGAAAATATTCCTCTTAAGGCAAGAGTCCAGTGCAAAAATGTTCAAGTCCTGGACTTCTGCTCATGAGGATGAATAAAACTTTTAAGGACTTGCTGAAAACGTGAGATCCTATGAATTCTGTGCATGCACATGAGTGTTTAGTTCTTTATTAGCACTTTACATAAGCCTCCTAATGCAGTAACCACTGCACTTTCTATGACTGTATTTGGAAGAGTTCTGACTTTTAAGAAAGTTCTACTTTAGCTGATACTAAAACCCTCTACTATATCGAGCCAGAGATTTAAGAAGAGTTTTCCACCCTGGCATTTAAAATTTCTAAAGCATTTACTTTTACAAGAGCATCTCAAATGCATTGCAGTTACCAGATGCAACGCAAGAGCAGGGTAGTTGTGGAATACATTTGACAGTGAGAGAGAGGAGCAGACATAATCAAAAAAATGTCATTTTGCTTTATCAAATACAACTGTGTGTGTTGACAGAGCGATGACAAGAACTTCAGACGTGGCCCCTCCTGGCGACGACAGTTTCCTCCGCGCGAGGTTCACGGGATCAGCATGATGCCCGGCTCCTCGGAAACGCTGCCAGCTGGGTTCAGATTAACCACAACATCAGGGCAGTCACGGAAGATGGCGACTGATGGTATGCAGTCATTTCTGCCCTTATTGTTGAAAAGCAAGAGGCTTATTTTAATATGCTAAATTGACTTTTAGTGCATGTCTGTTTTGCACCAGAACGGCTGCGTTCACGTAACTAGGATGAATGGAGTCTGGGAGAGAATTAGGGAATGGAAAAGCACTGACTTGGCATACTATTGATTTTTTCAGGTTTACTTCAGACTGTCAGTGTTTATTTAAGGAAGAAAAAAAAAAAAGCCATCTAGCCCTTCTAGAACTGCAAAGGAAACATTCAGAATTACTTTACTTCCATCTAAGATTGCATACAATATCTAAGCAAATTTTTCAGCTCATTCACCTCTCTAGCAGGTGGAGTGTATTTCAGAGAATGAACGTAGAAAGAGCTATCTATCACCTTTATTTTCCTATTTGACTTTCAAACCAACTAGCTTAACTCAAGTTGCTAACAGTTCTTAATAGTCAGATGGGTGGTATAGTTAGCTAATACTGAATTTCAGGTACTAATTTGAGTTTACTGCGTACCAGTCGTAATTTTCTCTGGAAATCTTTTAATTTCCAAAAGATGCACTAACTCAGCAATGATTGGAAAAGTATCAAGCAGATCATAATTAAAAAATAAGTAAAATTTAAAAATCATTGTAAGAGGGCGAGGAGAGGGGACAAATCCCATTACAGCTATTCCTTCAAGTATATGGATGATAAAGCCATGTATACCTGCCTGAAGTTCTGATAAGTACCAGGATGCAGACTGGCCCATTTCAAATATCGCTGTTTATTTCCTCATGAAAGAATCTAGGTCTATGGATAGACTTGTCTCAAAGTAATTTAATACACTACTTGTAGTGATTACATTCTGTAACTCTTGAATGAACTTGGTATGACAATATTGCCATCTAAATTCCATTAAAGCCATCTAAATTTCATTAAAAGTTCTCACCTATAAAAATAATACTTTATAGTTGCAGTTACAAATGGAATAATTTACTGATTGCATCACTGAATTACATTGACTCCACTGCTCATGTACATGCTTTGCTTTTAATCCTGCACATTTTGGCAATGATGAAGCTGTAAGACAAGAATCCATTCCAAGGAAAATGTAATAGCTCCCAAGGCATTTCCATGGCCCACATTACTGTAGTAAAGAACTTCACAAACATTCATGGATTTCATATTCTAGCCATGCTACAAAGTAGAAGATATTATTCCCATTTTACAGATGGGGAACTAAGGCACAAAGGAGATTTAGTGATATACTTGAGGTCTTCCAGACAGTTTATTATTGAGCTGGGTACTGAACTCAGTAGACGTAGAGGTAGGTAGCTTTGAAGACCTACATCTTCATCCAGGATTTGTCTTCCTATCTCCCAGTGCTAAGAATGCTACAGCGTTTAAACAGCATGATAGGTACAATATTAGGACTTCCAACTGAGGTTTAAACTGTATTCACTTAAAACAGATTTCAACAGACATGAAGAAACTCTGCCTTCTGAACTAGGCCATGCCCAGATCCTGTCATAGAAAGCCACAGAGCGATTTAATAGCCACCCTTCCAGTGGGAAGCAGAATGATTTATTTTCTTCATGATTCTAAAGAGGTTCTGGTTTGTTTCTTTTTTTTTTTTTTTTTTTTTTTTTTTGCAATTTGCAGTTGCTTCATCACGACTGCAGAGGTTAGACAGCTCAACAGTTCGCACATACTCATGCTGACAAGGCCTAGCAAAGAAGCCAGCACTGAATTGTTGTGAGTATTCATAAGGGGCCATCATGAAAGTTCTTTGTAACTGTACACTACACCCGATATTTCTTGGCATTATTTAAGCAAGAGCCAGCATGGAGCAGAGGACCTAACTCAGACTCACTGGGGTGGTCATTTGATCATGACAACGTTCTCAAGCTCAGTCCAGGAGACACTAGGCTATTTTCCCCATCGCAAACAGCAGGTTCTTTCTGCTGAAACCACTTTAGCAACACAGAAGTTTCCAGACCTTTTTTGTTCCTGTTCAGATGCTAGCTCCCCAACCACAACATATTTTGTATGCTCTCAAACTTAAAAGCTAGAATTGGGGAGGCAGCAGTAGGCACAGGGAGTAAATTTACTTTATGAGAACTTGAAGAGGTTCTAGCAGAAGCTAGGGAGAGAGGGGAAAAAACCCAAACCAAACTAGTAAAGTGAAAGAGATTTCCTTTTTTTTTTAAATGAGAGATATGGCTCAATTTAGAACATCACATAGCTGCATAAAGCTAGAACAAAACTTCCCCTATACAGAACATCTTCCAAAGTTATTTATTACAGAGACTCTTGAACTTCTCAAATCTTTCAGAATTGACCAGTGACCAAGAAAGGATATTCTGAGCTGGATGCAACTTTGGATCAAACTGAGTACTCGAATTCATGTTGCATTTCTCACCACTTACCTTTTGAATATGTCTATGAATCTCAGAGACTCACTGCTCCAGAGTTCTGCGGAAATACATCATTTTCTGCTGCATCACAAGTTTTGCAAAAAATAACAACATGATGAGCGCTTTCATCAATATGGCACCATTTCATGCTAATATTTTCTCCGTAAAACAGTTCTCCATTTAGTTACTCAGGGGATTGTAAGGGAGCTGGAAAAAGTATTTGGATAGCACCAAAACCTCACTAGGCATTAAACATGCTTCAATAGCTGTTACATATTGTAGTCATGACATGCCAGGATCTACAAAAAAGTCCTTTTTTTGAGATTCCCAAGACTGGGAGAGGCTTGGGGCCACTGAGATCTTACTAATTCTGGACAGGTTTAAAAAGTGCTTAGGAACAGCAAATGTTACCAGTGGAAAACATAGATTGCTCAGGATTCTACTGATGACATGAGCCTTACTTCATAGATCTTCAGAAGACTGTAAGAGTATAAAATCTTATTCTAGTAGAAAAGGGAACTTTTCATGCCATCACTGAAAAATAAGCACAGGAGATTCTCCCCCCCCACACAGGTGAATTTAGCAGCTGGTCCTACAAAGATGATGATGAAGCATGTGATCTATATAAATCTCTGTGTGTGTGTGTGTGTACAGATTACAGCTTTGTGTTCTGTCAGTAAAGTTGATGACAGCACTCTCACTGGGTTCATTGGGGATAGAAACTGATAGCAGAGACGTGTATCTTTTCTCCTATATGCTTCAGAATTGCAATGTTGAAGCAATAAAGTATGACCAAGAAATTAAGTTCAAACACCAAGCTATCTGTTAGGCCAACAATAATGGGCCAGGCACATGAGGTGATATTTTCCAATAGGTTTGAAGAGTGCAACAAGGGCAGAAATTGAAAATTGGAATGTTAACAAAAATTATCTAAACTGTTTATTCCTACTGTATTCAAAAATTGCCAAAAAAGTAGCAATCCCAAATAGAAGTAAAGTAGCAAACTTTGCTGGCACTATATGTATATGGCAGTTACGTATTTTGAACAAAAAGATGTTTATACAAAGTTATATTCAATTTCTATGGGAGTATTAGTAGTGTTTCAAGTATCAGGGATATAGGTCACATTCATATTTGTTGCTTGTCCACTATTCTGCCAACTACATTCTAATCTGAAATGCTCGAGAGCTCTGTAAGTATTTCAGATTTACATCTAAACTGTATAGGCTAATACACGAGGATGACTGACACTAATATACTACTATTTCTTTTCACTTACCCTATACTCCTCTTAGAGAAGCAACAAGATGATGTGAACTAGAACTTTAGTATATGCGCTGTTCCCAAGTGCAACTTCAAACTGTCATGCAGGTTAGAAACCAAAGAGCAAGTTAAAATAACTAAGCAGCAGAGGGGATAGATAGCTGGCTGAGCTACCACACAACAGCAATATAAAAGAATTTTTAATATAGTAAAGGGGAATATGCATATGAAGAGCAGACTGAAGAGAGAGCAGCAAACGGGTTGCACGTGGGTCAAATGAGAGGGCTGTGATCACAGCAGGCTGCAGATTCTTGCATTCTGCTACCCACAGGGAATGTCAAAGCCTTGTATTTCAAAATAGTTTATGCCAACAATACCAATTGGGTACAGCCTTACAGTGTCAATTCATATGCGTTCAATTTGTGTTCCAGGTATTTTTTTAAACCACCATGACAGGCTGCTAGAAACCATGAATTGACATTCTCAGAACAGTGACATGAGCATACTCCGCGCAGCCCAGTTCGAGTGCGCTCTCAAGATCAGAAATTTAAGAACATTTAAGATTGCTGCTGTCTGGCCATTTAATCTTGCAAAGAAGTTTAGCATAGAGCACATGGGGTGGGTCAAGCTTTCTGCTGTGGTGGCTGTATGTGGCCCAGCTGAGCATCTGCAATGCCGTTACACGGCCAGTGGGTTGGGCAGTCACACTGTCTAAGCTTTCCCAACACTTTTCTCTTCTGAAATGCTTGTCACCACCAAGGCAGAAGGCTCAGCCAAGACAGTTTTGTTGCCACAGGCTGGGGCAATAGAGCATACTAGTTTCACTTTTATTCTAATGAAATTTCAAAAGAGGGTTTTGCAAAATCAACGATGTACTTTATCAATGAAGGGTTCCAAAGAGGATTTGTAAAGACCAATGGATAAGAAGAGTTCCAAAAAGATGTGAATGATAATCTGGAAACAGCTGGTCCATAGCAAAGAATTCGTCAGGGTGGAAAAGGTAAATGCTGTCAAGCTGCAGTGAGCAAGCAGAATTACAGAGTACATCAACAAGGTCTTTACACTTAAAATGTGTGTTCAACCTTGTGCCAAACAGGCAAAGGTCTCCAGATGCAAGAAACTAACCCCAATGCTGAATCAAAACAGCAAGAAAATAACTGTAAAATGAGCATTAGCTGGAGTCTGTTTTGATCTAGGATAAAAATCGGTATACAGCAGTACTTTTAAATGTGTTATTAATAGATTTATTTCGCAGATTTGAAATTAAACAACAAATTAATGTCTCCCTCAAGATACTCAACACCCAAGTTTTAATGACACATGCAATAGCTTACGTAGTGCTATAATATTTTCCAGTGTCATTGCATCCTAGACCAAATTAGAATCAAAGAATCTCGCTAATTAATGTTTGTTTATTTTTTCCCTTAGATGTCATCTCTTTCTTCTACTTTACCTGAAGTGCACTACCACTACTTAGGAAAAAGAGCATTAAAACTCTCTGCGAGAACAGGGTAATAGGGAAGAGAACACATAAGGTTTATCAGACAAACATATATGATGTTCCTTTCATGTACTGGTTAGTTTAAAACAAGAATAAAAAAATACCTAAATTACTACTAAAAAAAAAATAAAGAAAAACAAAACCACCTCCCTTTTCCTCTCAGCATCTCTGTCATCAGAAATTTGGCAGTAGTGCACATCCAAAGCTTTTATCAAATGAAGCCACTCATTTTTACATTGTTCCATCTGTTTTATTGTAAAATACTAGACATTTACGTATTTACTGTGTATGTATTTCTTTTAAAATGTGTAAGTCTTATGTAAATGGATATAAATATGATTTTTTAAAAATAAAATCTATGGTACATGGGGTCTCAGTGCAAACATTTGACAATACAGTGTCAATAATACTGTTTGTATCTTTCCATTCCACCATTTTTACAGTTTTTGGATTGTAACAGTCAAATGAATATGTTTAGCGGAGTTAGAAGCTTCAACATGTTCCTACTGAGAAAATCTGTCAATATTTAAAGCAGAACACCTGCCTCTGATGATGTATAATAGAATGACATAACCTGGAACTGGAGCCAAAATGGACCTCTACAGACAAAATGGAAATGTCAATTATCTATAGAGAAGCACCATGATGGCTCACCTCTTAAAAAACAAATGAACCCAGAAGAACTGTTTACAAAAAAAAAAAAAGAGGGGGGGGGGCAATTTAATAAAACATGATTTATACAAAAACCAAAAACTTTCTTCTATGTTACCTGCGGACCAAGAAGAGATTTTGCTTTACCAAGAGCCACCTTTTCGTTCCAGGATCTTCAGACACCAGCTATCATTGGAAAATTAAATCTAATATTTGCATAGGATCAGATTCTTGTTTCCAGATATGTTCAACAAAGAAAAAGAAAGAAAGGAGAAGCCAAACCCCATTATTTCTTCATTATAACAGGGCATTAGACAGGCTCCTGTCTAATGTTATGCTTTTAGCCAAGATGGCCTTGCTGAGACTTCACAGAAGTCAATTTTATCAGAGGAAATAACTGAAAGACAGAGTGCTTAATATATAGTGTATAAAAGTTTAGAAAAGCAACTATTACCTGCTGTGGCTTTATTTGGTGGTGTTATTGTTGTTTATTCTTTGTTTAAATGGGAAGTTTCAAAGTAAGACCTACTTAATAGTCATTTACCTATTTGCTATTTTTCTGCTGCTTGATCTTAGCTCAAGACCTGTCTTTTAGTTATTTCTTTTAGCAGTTTGACCTGCAATGTTTGCACGTACATAAACATTTGTTTTGTCTATTTTCATTTGGCAAACTTCAGTCAATCAGATGGTGAAAGATTTTTCTCCCCCAATGTCAATAAAAAAAGAATTCAGTGCTATTTGTGTTTTTAAGTCTATTAAGCTTGGTACGTAGTAGCATTAAAATAATTGGATGCGCTTCTCATAGCTAAGTATAAGCACGTTTTGCCAACAGATACGGATTTATTGGTCAGAACCTGCCACGAGAGGGAGCACTGAACTTGCTGATGGGTGCGGTATGACGGCTTGGGTTAGCACACAACCGTGTAAAGACATTGCTCTTTCACGTACAGTTCCTCAGGCTTAGCAGATGTTCCTTCTCCTCCCGCAATCTTCTGTTGGATTATTTTAGTCCAGAATGTCACGAAGTAAAGCAATGCAAACACCATTTTTCAGTGGTTGCAGTATCATTTCAATACATTTCCCCTTGTAAACACTGGCTCCTATTTTAGAGAATTTCTTTTGTAGCCTGCATTGTCACAGCCCATGCTGAAATTCAGGAGGCAGAGGGGAATGAGGTGTGTTGGGGAAAAGAATGAGCAAGATCTTGGGACCAAAGCTGCAGGTATCCTGCCCCAAGAGTACAGCACCTCCAAATTATTGATTTCACAGTGGAAGAAAACAGACCAGAAGAATTAAAAAAAAAAATATTTTAAGAAGAGTATTACTATGACTTCAGTTTTGATCCAAGGCTAACATATAAAATCTCCTAGTACGTCCCTGTCTCTCCTATAAGAGCTGAAGCTTTACTCTAAACAGCTAGAAATTGTGGCTATTCTAGACGTTATCTACTTGGCTCCAACCCTTTCAGTACACTGGGAATAATTACTACATCAACATCTTCCAACCAAGCTTCAGTAACATCCTGACCATTCAAATCTACCCACATGCTGTTTCCCTCTAAAAACAAAATTAGGAAAATCAGTGTTCTCCCATCATTTGTTAAATGGGCTTGTTCTTCCATGCTGATATAACCGGATTGCTGGGCAGCACCAGAGCCCTGCACAAGAATGACTCCTTCTCCCTTTCGCCAGCTCACTGCAAAGCTAAAGCTGTAGACAAAGCATTCTGCAATCACAGCTCCTCAGGAAAAGGCTCCTCTGGAAAACAAAAGCAATGCCCATGAAACAACTATTTTTCCATACTGTACTGCTGCAATGAAGTGGCTTTCTTTGTCTGGCTCGTCTGAACGCTGATGAATGAGACATTTGGCATTTCTGGAATCCTCCACATTACCAGGGTGGTAGCAAAGCGAGTACACCTGACCACTCTGCCCCTCTCTTTTATTCCAGTCTTGATTTTGAAGGATTGG
>NW_010518288.1:49722-65438 GCF_000687285.1 Phaethon lepturus | reverse complement strand
GGGGTGGGTGGCGGGGGCACGCAAAAAAAGCGCTCAGGCTTCCTCAAAAAGCACAAATAAGTTATTACAAACATTTTTGTCATGGAGACACTTTAAGAATGCTAACTGTTCAAGCTCTTCACAAACAGTTCAGATGATAGATAATTGTTTCTTCTCAATACTGATCTGAGCAAATAGCCCCTCAGAAAGGTAAGTGCCTACATGTCCATTACTAATGTGGGGTTTTTTTTACAAGTCTGATATTAATTCCCTCTTCCTTAAAAAAAGGAGCCCAAACTAGAAAAAAGGTTACCTTACCTTACAGACTGGGAAACTGGTGAAGGAACATGAGGTGTCATTGGGAAAATGATACAAGATCTAAGAAATTACTTCTCCTACAAGCTATTCTTTACTAGAGGGCTTGCGCTCTCACCAACTGGTTGCCCTCCCCTGCTTCTGCAATGACAACATGATGGCTGCCAGCCAGGATAACTACACCGAACATACACGACGTCTCAGCTTTCATTGTACAAAAAAGGTAATGGCCACGCACCTCATGAATGTGCCACGGTTTCTCTGTGATAAGACCCTTGTAGTTTCTCACTGATTTGAAAAACCCATCAGTGACAACTCCCATGATCTCTCTTGCCCAGTAGCTGTTCAGCATATGTTGCTAAGTTGCCGCATCATGAAACTGAAAAATACTCAGCAGTCTCTGCATGGCACTCCATTATTTGGCATGGGCCTCCTATTAAAGCCTTGGTACTTGAGTAATCCATCCAGAAGAAACTGAATCTTCAACTAACTGCAACTTATAAGAAGTATTTCAAGAAAGTTATCAGGACATCTCTGAGGAGCAAGATTACTCTCACATACAAATCACTAACCTGTATAGTTAGCATATCCACCATAAAGCATCACCAGCCTTTATTCAGTCTCTAAATGCTTTTATTCCCTGTTCAGATTGTGATTCACAACTAGATCAAATAGCTGAGCAGACTGGCTACCTTATCATGCAACTATTTGGCAAAAAACAACTACAGTACAGACAGAAGCCCAGCTGTTTTATTATATGACTGTATGACCTGGTTCAACATGGTTGGCTCAGCTGCATGCAGTCCCCAGTGAAAAAACACATGGACTTTTTATTTATTTCCTATGGCATCAGTAGAGCTCATTGACTCTACAAAAAGGTCACAGGCACAAGGCAACACAAGGCTCTGTAGTGGGTTTGCATGGCAAGGTTTTGGTAGCAGGGAGGCTGCAGGGGTGGCTTCTAGGAGAAGCTTCTAGCAGCGTCTCACATGTCCAACAGCCGGCTCTAAGATGGACCCACTGCTGGTGAAGGCCAAGCCCATCAGTGATGGTTGTAGAGCCTCTGGGATAACATATTTAAGAAGGGGAAAATAAACATGTGCAATTGAAATTGCAGCTGGAGAGGGGAGTGAGAACACGTGAGAGAAACAGCCCTGCAGACCCCAAGGTCAGTGCAGAAGGAGGGGCAGGAGGGGTTCCAGGTGCAGGAGCAGATTCCCCGGCAGCCCATGGTGAAGACCATGGTGAGGCCGGCTGTGCCCCTGCAGCCTATGGAGCTCCACAGTGGAGCAGATCTCCACCTGCAGCCCATGGAGGACCCCACGCCAGAGCAGGTGGATGCCCAAAGGTGGCTGGGACCCTGTGGGAAGCCCATGCTGGAGCAGGCTCCTGGCAGGACCTGTGGACTCATGGAGAGAGGAGCCCGCACTGGAGCAGGGTTGCTGGCAGGACTTGTGACCCCACGGGAGACCCAGGCTGGAGCAGTCTGTTCCTGAAGGACGGCACCCCATGGAGGGGACCGAGGCTGGAACAGTTTGTGAAGAACAACGTGAGTCCTTCCCACAGGCTGCAGGAGAAGTTCATGGAGGACTGTATCCCATGGGAGGGACCCCACGGTGGAACACAGAAAAAAAAAGAGTGTGAATCCCTCCCCCCTGAGAAGGAAGGAGCAGCAGAGACAACATGTGATAAACTGACCACAACCCCCGTTCCCCGTCCCCCTGTGCTGCTTGAGGGGGAGGAGGTAGAGAAATCAGGAGTGAAGTTGAGCCCAGGAAGAAGGGAGCAGTGGGGGGAAGATGTTTTAAGATTTGGGTTTAGTTCTCATTACCCTACTCTGATTTTGACTGGCAATATATTAAGTTAAATTTCCCCAAGTCGAGACTGTTTTGCCAGTGACAGTAAATGGTGAGTGATCTCTCCCTGTCCTTATCTCGACCCACAAGCTTTTTGTTATATTTTTCTCTCCCCTGCCTAGCTGATAAGGGGAGTGACAGAGCAGCTTTGATGGGCACCTGGCATCCAGACAGGGTCAACCCACCACAGGCTGGTGTTCATTAGTACTCATCTACCACCTTTTAGCTCCTACATCATTCTGCTCATTTATTTTATCACTTAACAGTGCTATCATCCTTCCTTCTACCCAATAATAGGAGATAACACTTCTTCTGGACTCTTCTGAGGACACACTGCCATAGCAAAATATCACTAGTCTTGACTTCTACCTTAGCTTAGCCTAAGTACGGAACTTCTCCTTTATACCAACATGATCTGAATTTGCGTACTGCTTACTGTTTCTTCCTCTGGAAAGCATTGCTGCATTTGAGTAACTTCTCTGCTTTTAAACTTTTCTGTGAACATATATTTGAAAGTATTTTTTAAATTTATCATTCAGTTAAAAACCTGCAGAAAACCTTAAGAAGTAATGCATGTAGAGAGCATATCCTCTATTCCCTGGTTTGTTGAAAACCCTGTAAGTAATCTGAAACAGCCTGTAAAGTCAAGCATGGGCTGCCTAGTATCTGTATTGCTGAATTTCTTGGTTATATCTCTATCTCATCAAGCCTGGAACTTCTAATATGTCAGCCAAAGCACATCCTGGTTATCACAGGTGATACAAACCAAAAAATGCAAAGGGTAAATGCCTGCCTTTATTTGAAATACATACTTTTTATTGAATATGCTATGTCCATTACTATGGACAAATCAAGATTTTCAGAGATTTGAAAGCCAGAAATTATCTATCATTCTACAAAAAAGACACTTCAGAAAGTTATTGAGTAAAAAAATCAGAGGAACCTAATTTATAGCAGAAAGACTTAGGGAAAAAAGTATAAATCAGTGGAATCAAGAAAACTAATTTAAAAATGTTAAAATTGATAAAAATGTAAAAGACATAAAGGCTTATAATTTACAAGTAAGGACAATTTGTGTTTGCAATGATTTTCACATCAGAATTCCTATTTATTACTGTCCTCAGTTCATGACTTACCTTTTGTAAGCTGTTTTAGCCAAACTCAAGTTACTGGCCACATTCTACAATAATGGATTGAAACATAAGGTCATATGAGATAATCCAGTGACTCCTTCTCTTTAAGGCTACAGAAATATATCAATTATATTTGCAATTCTTAGAAATCTTAACATCCAGCATATAATGACAACATGCAGAGATTTCAGTATGTTTCATTGGCTGTGACAATATGGTAAAGAACACAGCAATATTTCTGAAGTAAAAAAAATTTAGTTCCAAATCATTACTAGTTTTTAAAATGTGGTATTTCCTAACAGAAAGTCTCTTTGTATACTTCAGTAACTGTCACGTTTGTTATCAACCTATTATCCCATTTAATTTTTCTTTATCACTTCTTCAATGTGTTTAAACACACTAGCATCTTCAATGGTTGGTGTTATCTGAAAAGGAAGAATAGAGAAGCATGTGATAGTAGACTGCTATTCTTCAACAGTAAGACAGAATTTCATTCAGAAAACCTTCTAAATCTAGCCTTCAGAAGCAATCAAGAAAAAAGTACCGGGAAAGCTCTGGAACATGAAAATCTTTCGGGTAAGACACAGTAGACATAAAATATAACGTACTACCTGAAGTCATGGACCAGCTGCAGAATGGTCTACAGAATCAAAACCACGATGTTGTGTCTTTGGATGTGCAATTGTGTCTAATTCATTAAAGCATACATCTCCAACTTACTTTATATGGCTTTCCACTGACAAGTGCAGAAAGAGCTGAACGTGGTATCTTGCCAGAGCGAGTTTTTGGTAGCTGTTTGACAAACACCCCCTTCTGGAAAGCTGCTACTGGACCAATGTTATTTCTAACTCGTTCAACAATCTCTTCCAAAATCTTCTTCTCTTCTGTCTTTATACCTAGTGAAGAAGTTCATATCCTTTAACCTTTCTGGGACTTTTGCAAGTCTTAGTAACATCAGTAGCACCAGTACCATCAAGCTCTCACCTTCTCTCAGTACACACAGCGCAAATGGAACATGCCCTTTTAAAGGATCCTCCTGGCCCACAACAGCACAGTCTGCCACAGCATGATGGAAGAGAATACACTGAGGGACAGAAAACAAAAATAAACTGAACTAATAAAAACTGAACATTTCAGTGCAAAAAATTCTATAGGCCTGGACATAAAAAAATAGACTTACTTCTTACATTTTGACAGCAAAAAATATTTAGTCAGTACACCTCAGGATTCCAATTACACATGTTGCAGATGTACATGCATGTATACTTTCATACGTGTATGAAAAGTGTAGTTTTCAGATAAATATAAGAAATAAAAACTATGGCAGCACAAGATACAAATATAGAACAAAGCAAAGGTGATTTCCTTACGTCTTTGTTTGTGAGATCTTTGCTGGAACAAATAACATTAGTCCAACATTACGAATAACAGGGAGTAAGGACCAAAACCACAGAAGCAGTACAGGGCTACAAAGTCATATTGGTTCATTCTCTCGGACTCCTTTTTCATTCATTGTTGCACAAAGGTATAATTTCAACCAAAGCCAAATACAGACCAACCTCAGCTTGCAGCCAGTCTAGTCCAGCTCACTCTTGGAAACATAAGGTCTTAGCCTCCTTAGACAAAAAATAAAGTTAAACCAGAGTCCCCTCCTTCCTACTACATGTTTACACAATTATACAAGTGATAGGCAGTAGCACTAATATCTCAAACTATATTTTAGGGAAAAAAGTGAGAGATTCTCCTTTTCTTTCCAATTAGCCAGCTGAGGTTCTCACTTCCTGGAAAAAAGTCACCAAGATGTCTCAGTACATATTGAGAAGTGTGTCATTAAGTCTGGGACAAAGTTGGATACCAGCAGTTGTAAATCCTCTTCCAAAGCAACTGTCTCTTTTCATGTATTTATCAGTGTCCCTTGCTCTCAACAGTGGTTTCAACATATCCTCTGTACTCAACCACAAAGAGGACCTAATGTGACCCTACACAAAGGCCATACACAGGTCACATAATGTGATTGTGCATATTAATTAATTTGTGCATACAAGGACTATATGTTTGCAAGTAACAGATCTTCACATACTGTGTTGTCAAAATCAAAGGCAGTGGGATGACTGAAAGGAAGACTAAATAAAAGAAGTTTTAAGAATAAAAGTGGGTTTGGTTTTTTTAAGTAGAACACCACATTTGCATTGGCTACTCATACAATGGCGTGAGCATGAGGAATAAGACAGGAAAGATACAGAGAAGACTGGAGAAAAAAAAATCCTGGAAGAAGGAAAAGCTGAATCACTGCTGTTCCAACTAACAAAAGGGAGGGTCTTGTGTGACCTGGTTGTGAAACTGATTGTGGAAGGAACAATTTAAAGTGTCGACCATAAGCCATCCTAAATGCAGATTACACTATCCTTAAGATTTGTAGTCAAACCAGGAAGGAGAAACTGGTTCTCTGTGCCATGGTTCACTAAAACACAAAACCAAGTAGCTTTTAGCAAAATAAATCTGCAGAAAGTGTTTCTTGCATACTTTGACAGAAGCTATACTCACTTCACAAACTATTAAACTATTAACAAAAAAGCAAATGGGAAATACTTACCTTAATATCAGAAACATGCTCTATCAAAGTACAAAAGCATAACCATTTACACACACTTTTTGAAACTGTAGATTTTTCACAGTAATGAAATGGGATGTGCACAAGCTGTATCTAGAACAGCAAATGCAACAGCCTGGAGTTAGTTCTGGCTGGGTTTACCCCAGACGGCTAGCTGGGGTAGATGGTAGACAGGTAGACCTTTAACTAGAAGGGCAGAGGAGTCTGCTGCAAAAGTGGTGAAGCTAAATACACACAAGTGCATTTGAATTCAGATGCAGTCTACTTCGTCCAGAAGTCATTGTATCCGAACTGACAAATCATGCAGGAATGAATCTTACGCAACTCTAAAAATCTCCATGGTATTTCAACACATCACATACACCTATGAGCTTCAGTCACTTCTATCCAGAGTCTCAATAATGCCCTCCATTTGCTGCTATAAATACCTATTCCTGCCTGCTCTGACTTCTCGACCCTGACCACAGCAACTTGCTTGCTGTGTACAAAAAGAAGGAGAGAAAGAAAAAGAAGAAAATGCAATGAATTATGGAAGTAGACTAGGAAGGTCTACAACCAGAGGAACTACGCTTTCCATAAAAACATAGGCGAAAAGTTTGTAATGCAGCTATAATGTAAATACAGATAATATACTTGCTCTACAAGGTGACTGCCACTTAATTAGATGGCGATTCAATGAACCTCTAATTCTGTGTTTACTGATCTTACTGAAGAGCTAATTGTGGTCTTGTTAATGCTTTCTTGTCTAACTAGCAATTTGCCATGCATGCATTAACAACACTCTTGGTTTTTAGCTTTGTTCAAAAGGTGAATAGAAAAGGTTGCAGAATTTCGTGGTGATGAAACATTTTTTGTTTCTAGGGGAAAGACAGGGAGAAAAACAAAGACACTGAGCTCAGGACAATGGATACAAAGGTAATACAGCTGAGGAGGCGATTCAATTCATCATTTGTTCTATAGCTTCAGATTCAGCCTGAAGCAAAGAAACAATGGCCAGCTCAGCCCTTGAGCACTAGAGGAGTAAGGACTGGGGATGAGATTCCCTGCTGCACTTTGGTAGAGCAACACAAAAAACTGACTTCAAAGTGAAAGAGGTGTAAACAGACTGAAAGCCACCTTTATGGCTTCATAGACCCAAGTCTATGGACAGCGCTTGGTTCATCTCCCTGGCTGACCAGTCCTCAAAGGATTGCCTACATTTATCTTAATTTGTTCACTTCTGTGTAATCAGAATTTCTTCTAAGTTTTCTAGCCTTTAAAAAAATAGTCACTAGACTAATAGACTTCATAAAGCAAAAAATTACTAAATCGCTAGTTTGTGATTCAGTGAACAGTTAAATTCAGAGTTCTTAGAAGTGTATTTTTCCCTTGTACATGCCCAGCACACTTTTTGCTATACTCCCTGAATAAGCAATTGATATGTCATCAGGGAAATTTGTAACTGGAAATCAATCACAGTGGTTCCAGAGAGGCAAGTGAACAATAATATGAAATTCAGATACTATTATGAACTGCACTATTTTCAACTTTTTGAGTTGCATAGGTATTACATTAATGACTTCCAATTTAACAGCAGGGTTTTTTTACAGAGATTTTCATTGTTCATTTAGCACTGTTCATACAATAAAAGACAAAACAGGTCTCCAGAAACTGTGAAGAAAACTCTGAAAAGAACACTGAATTTGAGTCTATGTGAACAGAATTCGTTCAACACAGACAACACAAGCACTTTAAAAAAACATAACTAAGAACTGTATTATATGAATAAAAGTTCCTACTTCTAAGTAACTACAGTAGCTGGTGAAACTACTTGGCATACTGACCCTACATTATTGTAATGTATTCCCAAATAAATATGTTATCACAGCTTATAGGAATGCTTCCTATGCTACCATATTGCCCCTTAACTCTGCCCTCAAATGTCAAATCATGCCTGTCTTATCAACCTCATGGTACAAACTGCTTACTGTTGACTGAATTTATTATGGTCCCAGAAAGCACCTTAATAGGAAGGACCTGAAATAATTAATGTTTTGGTTAAAAGTACTAATGGAAATGCAATCAAAAAAAGCAGAAAGAAAATGAGAGATTTTGTGAGATTTTCAGTCTCAGCTTGCTTTATTCATCTTTCACTTTTCTATTTTAGTCTCGAACAACGCTCACCTCTTCAATTGCACCTGCTGAAATTCTGTGTCCGGCAACATTGATCACATCATCAGCTCGAGACAGGACATATAAATAGCCATCTTCATCCATATAACCTGCATCCATAGTATCATAATATCCCTAAACACAACACAACCAAAAATAAACTCAGAAATAATACTAAGAACATCCATTCATTTCCCATGAAGCCAACAAACAAAACCAACGGTTTCAAAATAAATACATTTTTGGCACCTGAAAAATTTAATTCTGTAATATTTTTCACCATTCTTACGTCATAATATACCGTGCAGCTCCCTTTCCAGAAAGGTTTTGTAGTCTTTGTTAAAACAGAAGACCATACATAAACCTGTATTTTTTTCCAACTCTGCTTACTGCAACCCCTGACAGTTTGGAGAAGGAATCTCCATGAGGAGAATGGAATTGTTCCAATATAACGACAGTTGTCAAATTGCTCCTAAAGATATTCCTATTTGCTGGATCCAAATATACATCATCATCGTCATGATGCAAGCGCAGACAAAAAATAACCGGCTTGATCAATTCACTCATTAACTGTTACTGAACCAAACCTTCCATTTTGGACGTTCACATAGGCCAAATCTATCTATTTCTATAAGGAAAGGAGGAGGCCAGACCCTGGATAGTTCATCTAACCAGGAAACCTAACTAATTCAGTAAGGAGCCTCCAATGTATTTACATGCACAGTGGTCAATTTTATATTTTGGACTGATACTAAGTTAGAATGACTGCATGTCAACTGCAGTAGTGTATTTGAAGCTATGCTAGTCTAAGGTTGCGAGGCTTATATCTTTTCTTAGCTCAAATGACATAAACCAGCTTTTACGTTCAGAAGCTTGAGATTTATTTCTTCCATTTCAGATCTTTAAAAAAAAAACAACAGTGTGGCCGAAAGCTTAAAGTATGTATGAAGTACGTTTTACTTTGAAATGGTTTTAATTCTACAACACATATATCAAGGATCTACTGTTAAAATAAGATATGATCATTTTCTATGTTATGCAGTTTAAATCTACTGTCATTAAGTTCTGCAGGATTACCAGAAGGTATAAATTCAATTATACAACTCTTACTGGAAATTTTTGGAAATATAGCTTCTGGAATGATTCTTGATTTTCCCAAAGACCTGAGAATGCTCCAGGAGGTAAAGGCAACCTTAAATTAAAAAGAGCAGACTGAAAGAGTTAGAAACACAGATATAATATCTGAGTACAACTCATGCTTTCCATTCATACTTTATATTCAGGTAAATAATCATTGGCTATACAATCAGAAACCTGTTCTGTTTAATAATATCCTGGTAACAGATCAAAAAGACCATATATTTTCTGTGATCACATGCATATAGCTCTGAACTGTATTCAGACCATACATTTCATATAACATTAAGCATCTCTGGCATTCAGTAAAACAATGTTTGGTCTAGAAAACACTATATACTGTACCATAAATATGTTATCAGCATTCAGCTTTCAACATTTCCAAGGATGAAGTATCTGTCAAAAATCATGCTATGATACAGACAACTTCATTATTATAGGTATCTCTTTCTCTAACACACACACTCATAGACATTTGAATTGAATTATCAGATGGCCGGATCTTCAGTTTCTGTAAAAAGATATAATTCAAATTACTTCAGTCATGAGAATCCGAATAAAAATGCTTTTCTCTTTTACTTAAACTGTGCATAATATTACTGGAGGAGTTCTTTGACAGTATATTGATAGGTCACTTTTAGAACTTTCTAAAATAACTGGTCTTTTATTTTTTTAAGAAGTGAAGCTGCAAAATAGTATGCGTTGAAATTTCAACTATAGACCCATTCTTCAGTCAAGGATATGCGCATGACAAAATAAGGGCTATTTCATATACATATCTGCCAGAAGATGAGAAGCTACAACAGTCTCAGCTAACAAAGAAGGGGTTGTTTTTTTCCTTCAAAGCTCTGATAGGGTTAAAAACAGCTTACTTGAACTGCCCAAGACATACCAACGCAAGTTTTATGAAGCTTAACACTAGTAACAGAGAGCAAATGCGCATGCAAACGTATTTATACAGATGAAATCATAAATGCCCCATACAGATTTTACTAGCATACGCCTGAATTCCTAACCAGCAAATTTTTAGCCAGGGGTAGGTATTTTATTTTCTACTCTGATAGTGCTCCTATGACACCAAAAGGCAACATCCCTAGGGGTGAAACACCCCTCTGTAGCATTGTGAAACACCCCTCTGTAGCATTGTGAAACACCCCTCTGTAGCATTGCAACACTGGTATCATTACAAGTCTCCTATGAGGTTCGCGTCAGAAGAACAGGTGCTACCAGCTCAGTGACATGCACAATTCTAACATTACATTTACAAAAACAATAATTTTATATATTTATTTATTTTACCTAAATATGGTATAAATGGTACAAGCTACACTGAAAAGGCCATATCATCTAGCAATGATTCCAATCCACGATTTTTTAAAATCCCAGGGTTTTTTCAGCTTAATTCAGCTCGATTAGCATAATAGAATATACTGCTTAAATATTACTACTTTTTCTGACGGTTCTGGCTCAACACATCCTACAAATCACATTCCCTGAAAGTACAGTTAAGCTAAGGCCAGAAATGCCAAGACGCTTCCCAGGCAGTCACCCAGGCTTCAGGAGGGCAAGTTGGCTCTGCCCATCTGGAGGGAATTCACTTGCCTATTTTGAGCCTTTCAAGCTTAGTAAGCATCCTTGTGATACACAAACATGACCTATAAAGTATTTACCTTGAAAAAAATAAATCAGAAAAACAATATATTGATCCCAGCATTTGTGTATGTATGAATTTAAAAGAAAAATATCTTGTTTAGATTCAAGAAAAACCACTAGAGAATGGTAGTTACTATGGTTGCTGCCTGGTTGCTAATAGCATAGCAATTCATAACAGCCTCAGTCATTGCAAATTTTGCACTTTAAGTTTATTTAACAGTCTGAAACATTCTTGTGATGGGAGAGAAAGGAAAATTCATATTGACAAAGTCCTTAATTTCTCCACAGCTCTATTCAGTACTCTGCAGTTAGTCATTAAACAGAAGAACCAATTTTATTACTAAAAACAGAAAAGCATTTTGCTTTCTGTAATTGTTTAGAAATCTAAACACAAATATGCAATATATCACCAAAAACATAATCCCTGCTTCCACCATTTGAGGGTTTTGGGGCTTTTTGTTTGTTTCTTTGTTTCTTGTGGTTGGTTGGTTTTTTTTTTAGAGCAAATGGCAATGATAAATACATTCACAGTGCATATTTCACGAGTCTATGGAAACCACACTACTAAACTACTGGCTGCAGTAGGTATCTCTATAGCACAAATCATAGCACAATACAGACACAATCTGAAAATGTGCCTCCATGGCTTTCTGTAAAAGATTACTTGCAGTTAGGACTCCATTCCATCTACTAAACAAAAACTGAATGTCATCTTCCATGTGTCCATCTTTCAGGCAAAATGATTCCAGAGCAATGGGCACACGCAATTCTTCCATGATAGTAAAATTCTCAGCATCATGACCAACTAGAACTTCTAGGTGATGTGTAAACACAAATAATTAATAAAATTTATTAAGGTAGAATTCAGCTAGTCAATAGAATAGAATTCAGAACATAATTACATGTATTGGAATTTTGCCAGGACATCAGGATTAAATTGCCCAGAGCCAAAAATACCTCCATCCCACTACTGTCAGCGGGAATGCTGCCATGAATACCAAAGGGAGCAGAACTTGATCATAATTATGTGAAAGGAGCCAGAAAAGAGAAAATCAGGTAGTCAGAAAGTAACAGCAATCTGAAAGGCAACATATCTTCCTTTCCTCAACCCTTCCATAAAAAAAGAACATTTTTAGATGTTGGGTTTGTGTCTGTTCTCCTTAGGAAACATACACATACCTACAAAAGTTCTATATTTAAAATGTGTTGCCTCTTTGTCCAAACATTGAGTTGATACTCAAGGCCTTTGGGGGTTATCTTTATTAAGAGGACATATTGATCAAAAAATGTCAACTATGCGTACGTAAGCACGATTGCCCCAGACATGATCCTGCTTTCCTCTCAGAAGTGACAGGTGCACAGAAGACCAAAATAGAAGGAGGTAGGTTCCTTCATCATCATTTCCACAATATACATGGAAGTTGCTTTGCTTGGTTTCCCTTTGGGAGGTATTTACTGTATTTCTGTAGCTATTTGTTAATGTCTGTCTCTCTTATCCTGCATACCAAGCCACAAATCAGCCAGGGTTGAGCCTTTGCATCTGTTGTTAGTTGAAAGATAAGACCCCCATTGCTTGGCTTTTTCATATGGTCATATGCATATTCTATCTCATCATCGTCTCCTCCTTCTGGAAAGGACAGTCATGAGCCTCAACAAACACAAATTCAAGACAAGCTTGCCAGTTTTTTCTAAAATATAAATGTGTTACCAGCTATACTGGATCAGGCTAACTACAGTCAACTCCTCCCATTTAATCAGCAAAGAATAGGCACAGTTTCAAACCCGAGTTGAGGTTCAAGCCAAAAACCTACACTGAGCTAAATCAAAGCACCTGAACTTGAGAGAAGTTTAACTTTGGATTTAAAACTTAAAAAGAGATATATAGGTCTGAATTGTGATCTCGATCATGCCAGTTTTTCACCAGTACTGCAACAGCAGTACAAATGATGCTATTCTCCATTTACTCCAGCAAAATCGAGTTGACAATTGCAGAACTGCAAGAATAAAGATCCAGGCCCATTTCTCATTTCAAGGTTGAATACATTTAGAACAGCATCAGGAAGACTAGGTAAACTGTGTAAATTAATGAAGTAAATTATATGGGTTCATTTTACAAAGATCCACTCTGGTTATATTTTAAAAAGATAAGAATGTAATTTCATTATAATGTGGAGAAACTAAGACAGATTAGGTGAGCTTGGCAGCATCACAGAAAAACTCTGAAATGCTTTCACAGTAACTGTTTTCTGCTAGAGAATTTTAAGTGACAGCCATTATCTGGTTTTTAAGCATTGTTTTACAGTTCATTTATTTTTCATACAACGGTGCCTGACCTTACACAGAACAGCCCACCTTTAGCTTAGCCCAAGAAAACCTGATTCCATGTGTCACATCCTTTCAGGATGCCACTCATCAAAATGGTGTGAGATTCCTTGTTAATGGAACAAGGCAATTATAGACACAGCGCTCAAAAGATAATTTACACAGAAAAGCAGGTTTCTGAAAGTACAAACGAAAGTCAAAAACTATTAGAGGATGCTACCTTGCTGAGTTTCAGAAAATGCATCCTTTTATTTTATGGTAAACAATGGTACTCATAGGCTGTTCATTACAGGCAGTCAAAGCAAGTATAAGCCACTGTTAAATGAGCTGGGGCTTGTGAATGGAGCTAAGTCATCTTGACTGGCAGCCATATTATTATTCAACATTTATGTAGTGTGCATAAACACCACTTTTAAAAAAACTTTTGATTCCAAGTTCGAAAGTCATCTGGAATCTAGAATCTTTTTCAGCCACTAGGAACAACAGCACAGGAAAAAGGGTGGAGAAAAGGTAAAAGAGGAGTAGAGAATCTCAAATATTTATCAGGCTGCATGAAATACTACTTTAGTTAGCTGAAAGGGGTCACAAAAGTACTTGGTCTCAGTGTGGATTTTGAAGGGAAAAAAATATAGTTTAGAGGGGATGAAAGAATGCATCAAAAACTAGTGAAAGTGCTTGGAAAAAGTTAAAAGTAAAGTTCGAATGCTACTTACAGGTACTCAGCCAGAGATCTGTTAGAAAACCCATCTTTTGCCAAATTGCTCTCACATTGAAAGTCTACTCATTGTTTCACTTGTAAAGGGAAAAGACAAAGCTGATAAACATGTGGAAGGCTGGCAAGGGAGAGAAATCTTTCACACAGATTCTTCACGGTCATCTAATCTGAGCTCCTATATAACACAGGCTAAAGGATGCTATCTACTAAATCCTGCCTCAATCCCCTAACTTGTGGTTAAAATAGAGCCAGGTTTGACCTAGAGGCGTCAAAGAAAACCACCATATTCCCAAGAATTTGTTCCAATGGTTTAATACTTGCATTGTTAAGACTGTGTTTTATTTCTCATCTGAATCTATCTACCTTTAATTTCCAATCTCTTTATGCTAGATTAAACAGCCATCTCTCAGAGACGTCTTTGTGGGTATTTCTTGACCTTGATAAAGTTATCATTTAACTGATCCTAGATGAACTACATACCACTAGGTAACTGTAAGTTTCTTTAAGCCAAACTTTCCAGCACTCAAGTCACTCTCATTCATATCTTCTCTAAAACCCAGTCGCTTCCTCAATAGTCTTTTGATATATAGACATAAGCACCAAACATAATGTATTAATGGTTTTACTAACCCCAGTTCTCTCAGCCGCTCCTCATAGGACTCGTGCTCTAGACCCGTCACCAGCTTTGCTGCCCTTCTCTGGACACGCTCCGGCACCTCAACATCTTTCTTGCAGTGAGGGGCCCAAAACTGAACACAGGATTCAAGGTGCGGCCTCCCCAGTGCCGAGTACAGGGGCACAATCACTTCCCTACTCCTGCTGGCCACACTATTGCTGATACAGGCCAGGACGCTGTTGACCTTCTTGGCCACTTGGGAACATTTTATCCCATAAGCCTCCGTTATTATGGTACAAAATCAACTATACAAACACTAGGTCTAGCGGAGTATTTACTGTCAGGCATTACTCTCTGGATAGAGTGAGGATATGGAAATGCAGTCCTTTTGCTGTTGTGGATGAACATAAAGAATAATACTATCTAATGAGATAGTGCTAACAACTGCTTCATAAAATAAATTTAATGGGATTGTGATCTTTATAACGTACAAGAGCAAAACTGAGTTTTGCACTGGAATTTAAATGGGGTTTCTCTTTGCTAATGTTCCTTATGGAAACAGACAACTTAAAAAATTCTCATGACTACTCATGTTTACATATACATACAAACACACACACATTTTCAAGTGTGTATTAATTACCAGGTCAGAACAATGCAAGCAAAAGTGTGTCACTAAATCAGACTGGTCTTGCTAGTGGAAATGGAGGTCATTGCTGCTATCATTTTAACTTCAGAACAAATCCTCAGTTAATTATCTTTCATGTCCAAAGATTCTAGTTAAAAAAAATATCATACAAGCCCACCCTCATGTGCTGCAGTCATCTTGATTTTCCCTTGTCCTCTCATCATAAATGTTGTGACACTGCTTTTGATTTCTTTAACCTGAAAGACTTGTGAAGTCAAAAATATTACTGGGTTTTCCATCTAAATTAGCCTGCATGAAAGTTCTTGTCAGTGAAAAATCTTTCCAAAGGGCATAGATGATGGTTATATGAAATAAAACGGGTGTCAGTAGGTGGATGAGTAAAGAAAAGAACATACTTGGGGCAGGAAGGTGGAGTAATTATGTGCAAGAATTACCTTTCTGAAGTATTTGACTCTTGCAGAATAAAATTAAAGTTTAAAACTCTGTTGTAAGAATAGATATTTTAAATACTATACTTATGAGCACTGCAGGCCTCAAGCAGCCCCCGACTGTCTTTACCAGGAGTTGGACTAGGATTAA